>NW_007734750.1:43918-53490 GCF_000696425.1 Galeopterus variegatus | reverse complement strand
CGAGCGGGAGCGCCGCCGTGCTTCCCAAGCGGCGCACTATCCAGTGCGCCACCGGGCCGGCCCCTAGAAATAACTTCTAATGGGATCAAAATTTATGGCATCTCAAAACAGCCAACAAAATCCAACAAGAAAAAAAGTAAGAAAAAAATGCCACATGCAGCCAAACACTGGAGCCTAGAAAGTAATGACTGATAGTGTCACTTTAAAAACCTCCACATTTCTAACTCGAATATGTTGTACTATAGAATTTCTCCAGTTACCCAGTGGAAGATTAAAGCTCAGTTATCAGTGGATGACATTAGGTGATTGGTTCCAAATCTGCATTTCCATTATAAACGAATGTGTGTAAACGGCCCTGGGTTCTCCAGTACTTGTGATTCTATAAGGCAAGAACTATTTGAAAACATGTTAAGCCTGACTGTAGTAGACAAGAAGACCCTAGAAGAGCAAGTCGAGTTAGGCACCACAGTGCATCTGGCTCATTAACACTCTTGTCCTCTCCCCCTTTCTCCAGCCAAAGCTTTCAAAGCCCTCCCCTCCCATGGGAGTAACCTTCATTTCCCAGGATGGAGAACCAGGAAATGAACCAGCTGGCTGTTCCCCAGTGTCACATAGCAATTAAACTAAAACCGAGGAGCCCTGAATTCTGATTCCCAAGAGAGAATTAGGGGAAAAATCCTGGGGACTCGATAACAAAGATCTTCACACATCAGAATATTCCCCTAAAAAGCTCCAGCTTGTCTCAGTCCAAAATTCCTGAAATCCCACCCCCTTCATACAGCATTCCTAGATTGATCAAAGGAGAGGGGATGGTTTTTCCAGGTTTCTTGGTTTTGTATCACCCCACAACTGAAATTCCATGAGCCTACAGGAAACCTGACCTTATTTGCATGTGTGGTTTTCAGCATTAATTATTCTGACATCAGTGTCTCAAAACCTGTGGTCAAAACAAAGAGAGTTCTGGCCTATTAGCTCAGTTGCTTAGAACACAGTGTCAAAGGTTCAGATCCCCATACCAGCCATCCTCCTAAACAAAAGCAAAAACAAAAAAAGACAGACATCATGTACGTGGAGAAGCACATACATCACTTCTGTGATTTCCTGCCCCACATGCATAACCTGACCCCAATCATGAGGAAACATCAGACAAATTCAAATTCAGGGACATTCTACAAAATAATTGGCTTGTATTCTTTAAAAATGTCAAAGTCATGAAAAGACAAAGAAAGACTGAGAAACTATTTCAGATTAAAAGAAATTTAAAGACACAACAACTGAATGCAATGCAATGAGTAATAATGGATTGGATCCTGTTTTTATATTTTCTATAAAGGATTTAGTGGGACAGTTCACAAATTTGAAAAGAAGTCTGCAGATTACATTAAAATGTAACAATGTTAATGCCCTCATTTTGATAATTGCATTGTGGTTTTACAAGCGTACTTCTTCTTTTTAGAAAATACACACTGAAATGTTTTAAAAAAAGGAACATCGTAACTGTGATTTATACTCAGAGATCAGAAAGTGTGTGTGTGTGTGTGTGTGTGTGTGTGTGTGTGTGTGTGTGTGTGCATACAATTAGAGAATGATAGAGTGAATGTGGCAAAATGTTAACTTTGGGAGAATCTGTGTGAAGAGTATAATGGGAATTCTTTGTACTATCTTTGGAACTTTCCTGAAAATCTAAAACATTCCAAAATGTAAATTTTTAGGATATCCATGTCATTCACCCTTATCCCTCTAGTCTGTTTTGGATGGGATATCCACACACAAATCATCCTCAGTGCCTCTAGTGATAGCGCTAGTTAGTTTAAATACTGTATAATAGGGGCCGGCCCGGTGGCGCACTGGATAAGTGCACCGCTTGGGAGCGCGGCGGCGCTCCCGCCTGAGGGTTCGGATCCCACATACAGACCGGTTCCCGCTCACTGGCTGAGCGAGGCGCGGGAGCAACACCGAGGTTTGCGATCCTGTTGCCGGTCCCCGGTCCGGTATGGGGGCAACACTGAGGGTTGCAATCCATTGCTGGACACGGAAAAAGACAAAAAAAAAAATACTGTATAATAATATTTAAATCCAATAAATAAATTCACTTTAATTTCAAAAATAGACTTATGCCACACAGCACTGTGAGGAGGAGGAGATGCAGGGAGTCCAAACTAAACCCGGCAAGATTATTCCAGGGCTGCTACAACAATCAGCTTGAGAACTGGTGCCCTAAACGGAAGGGTGCCATCTCCACACAAGTTGCCCTGCCGGGTGCCTAGCAACCTGCCAAGCACCAGTGTGTATTCCAAGATGTCTCTCCAGAGTGCCAACTTCCATCAGAAGCCATTGCCGCAGTATTCTGTTTGGCCACCTGAGGGCGTGCTACAATTACTTTTTCTAACTCAGGGATTTCTCTCAACTGAGGAGGGAGGTATGTGGGAGCTGTGACTCCTGGTGTTTTCAGGTCCCTTTGCAGATTCTTGATTGGACAGAAAAGAGAAGGAGTGGTAGTTCTGACCCTAACAAACCCTGATGTCTTCAAAGTTCAGCTTCAGTGTCTTCTGCCTGCATTACCACCCCCTTTTGCCTTACTGGTAAAGTGCTTTTGACTTTCCTACACCCCTTTTTTTTCTTGGCCTCTTTCCCCTTCCTCTAACACGTTTGCCTAAAGCACTCATTCCTACCCATGTGTAAGACTGATAATGATGAAAATCACCACAGCAGAATGTGGCACTGTAAGAAACTGATAATGATGGTAATCACACGGCAGAATGTGCTCCTCTCAAGGAGATATGAATGTTGACAGGAGTCCATGCCTTAAAGCCTCAAAGCTGGTGAAGGAGAACATGGGGGACCACAGCAGCCTTTATTACTCTCTTGAAATCACACCTGAGTGCCCAGCTCAAGCCTGGTTATCATGCAGGCGGGCAAAGAAACAAGGAGCCTGGGATTGGTGAGGAATGGGGAGTTGGTAGGGAGGGCATTAGAGTTTCCAGGCTGAAAACTGAACTCTAGAAGGGTGCTGGCTGAAAGGGAAAAAGGCAGGTGGAGTGAAGAAGAACAGTCACCAGTAGGGGACTTGCCAAATCCCCAGGGTTATCACAACCTAAGAAAAGGTTGAATTATACAACTGTAAATAAAGCAAAGACTGCTGATCCTTCTGAAGTCGCCCTTCCTTCACCTTCTAAAAGCAGAATCTCATTTATTTTAAAGCACAGAGAAAAGCTGGGTGTGATGGAGCAGACCCGGGGCTTAAGGCTCCTGGGGGAATTGGTGATAAGATTAAAGCCTATCAAAGGCTATCTCCTAGAATGATGTTCTTTTATAAAGCCCACGGACCATCACCTATTTTAAGAGAAATTAACTATCAATAAAGATCCGAAATCACCAATTTAAAAAATTTTAGACATCCATTTATTCATTCAATAAATATAGACCTGGATTTTAGAGATCTGTTAAGAAACTCCATTTAGGCCAGTCTGTTTTACCCTGGTTGTCTCTGTGAATGAATTTCAGGAAGTATCCACTGGTGTGCCCCTCTCCCAACCCCCATCACCCAGCCCAGATTGAGTTGCCACTCACCACAATCTGTCGAGGTTGCCCTCCAGTGAGGCAAACCAATGTCTTGGTTCACCCAAAATGCTGAAGCTATGTGGAGCAATGTTCTAGACCACAAACACCTGGAGAGCAGGAGTGCCTCTTTCATTAAAGAGCCTTGACCTTGTCATTGGATTCCCTGCACTTCGCATATTTCTGGTACCATGAAGTTTGAATGAGTAAACACATAATTATGAGTTTGTGGTGGGGTTTTTGTTTGTTTGTTTGTTTTTACGGATTTTAAAAATTAACACACAACCCAAGGCTGGAAAATGCTTATCACACACTCAACTCTGTAACATCAAATTATTATTAAAGTCCCAGTTAAAATCACTTTCCTTAAAATACAGGAAGACAGGGCCGGCCCGGTGGCTCACTGGAGAGTGCGCCGCTTGGGAGCGCGACGGCGCTCCTGCCAAGGGTTCAGATCCCATGTGGAGACCGGTTCCCGCTCACTGGCTGAGCGCGGTGCGGGTGCAACACCGAGGGTTGCGATCCCGTTGCCGGTCCCTGGTACGGGTCCGGTGTTGCGATCCCGTTACCGGTCAGTAAAAAAGACAAAAAGGAAAAAAAAAATACAGTAAGACAAATAGCTAAATCACTGCCCAAGTCAACCTTTGGGAATGTACTTGCTTCTGTACTAAAATTTTCCATACTATACATCTTATATCTCATAACTGTACTAAAATTAATTTGAAACAAGTATGCCCTTAAGATCCACAGCATGAAGATTCTTTCATGCCCAAAACCAATGTGATATAACAAACAAAACACTGAAATTTTGCCAAAAATTATCACAGCAGTGTTTGTAGCTAAGCCAGGCTGTGAGGTCCCTGTGCTTTTTCTCCCCCTCTCCCTCCTGTCTGCCAGGAGAACACAGATCAAGGGTCACCCTACCCTCTGCAAAGCCCTTCCCTTTACAGACCTTTCCCTGCTGCCCGGTAGATTTGTCCAGTATTTCTCTGTGCCCATCCCCCTGCTATGCCACCACAGACTTCAGGCAGGTCCCTAGGACCCTCTATCATTTTTGTCTGCCAAAGATCAGGCTGTATTTGTCTTTGTAGCTCCTCTTCCTAGCTCAGCACTTGGTACCCTATAAGCCCTCGGCATGTGTCTGTATATTCGTATGTTTTCCTGATCATGCATTATATTCTCCCATTTATCTGCTCCTTTCATTGTAACTTTGTCATTGATTCTTCAGTTGAAGCTAACTTTATCTGCTCCTTTCATTGTAACTTTGTCATTGATTCTTCAGTTGACTGTCCAGCAGAGGGAGCCCCGAAACCTCGATCAGTGCAGGGCCAGTCTGGCAGATGGCCTCTGCTTCAACCCTGCCCAACCCCCGTGCCCCTGCTCAGGAGAACTGGTCTTTCCTCAAGCCCAGCAAACTCAGTGTCTGGAATTAGATGGATGCTGGAAGTACAGGGACAGCTACGGGAGTCCTTTCAACAAGAGATATGTTCAGTTTGTAATCTAAGAAGCTGAAACAGCAGGTTTCAGCATCAGCATTAAGCACTAAACAAGGCACCAAAATGACATGAAGCACATAAATTCTTGCTGTTGTTATTATAAATAACATAATGTGAATGCTATGTGCCAAGCACTCTGCTAAGTGCTTTACCTATGATTTCACCTTCAAAACAACTCTTTGAGGTAGAAACCAGTACTATCCCCACTTCACTGATAGGGAACCTGAGGCTCAAAGATGTAAATGGAACTTGCCTGTTCATGTAGCTAGTAAGTGGTAGAGTAAGGATTCAAAATCCAGTTTGTTTGATGCAAAGCCCTGACATGTGTCTAGTGTGCTATACTGCCTTCCACAGGGAGATACCAAATACCATAATTCAGGGAACAAACTGAGACCAGGAATGTGGTCAAACAGCAAAAAAATATCATGGGTTGGTCACTGGACAGTTCAATTTTTAGAAAGGTATTCAATGCATAATCTAAAAATGATCTTTCTTACCACTTTTTGGGAAACACTAAGTTAAAAAAGAAAAAAGCATTGTCTCCAGAAGGCCCCTAGTTCCATTGCAAACACTTAAACTCAGTGCCTTTAACCATGGTTATGCTGAGTGAGAAGACAAGACATAGGGTAGGTGTCAAAGATCAAGGGGAGCTTCTAAGATGCCGTGGGGGAAAGTGCCCTCATGTGTGAGAGATATTTAATGAACTGGAAGGATTTTTGACAAAATTATTGGCTGTTCAGAGGCTAGATCCAGGCTCCCATCTTCTGATACCTGATTGCACTCAGAGGTTCCCAAGCTCAGCTGGCCAGGAGGGAAAGGCATTGCATTCGTGACTGCCTGAGTGTAATCCTTAGGGCATGGATTCTGGTATTTCACTATTGCCTTAATATAATGCTCATCTGGCTGGAATCTAAGGGTAGCTCTATTGCTATATGTCTCACCCCAAAGAAGTCTGAATCCCATTCACAATCAGTTCCTTATGAGGGGGAAAAGCCAACGAGAAAGACCCCATATATGCCCAAGCAGAACCCCTGTGGAGGTAACTTGGGCGCTTTGCACACCCACTCCAATAGACATGTGGCAACCCAGCAGAGTAGAAAGTTTCCAGTAGAAGCATTTGCCAACCCAACTGGGGTCACACTGCTTATGTGGATGGCATAACTTTCTGTCTCAGAGTGACAGGAGATGTGTCACAGGGGCACAAATCCCTGCCAAATGCATTCTTCCTGAGTGGATCCTGAGACAAAGGCAGCACAGCAAACTTGCCTAAGATGCATATTCCAGGGGCCCCTCTGCCTGTCACTGTTGATGAAAAAGGAGGGAGCTTGACCTTTGAACCCTCAGTGAGGCCATACACCAAGCCCTCTGCTGCTGTTTGGGAGACCAGCCTAGAAGGCCCAGTTCTAGGCAGAATTGGAACACTTGGCAAGAGTAAATCTAGAACATCAAACCTGTGGTCACATGTATATTGTTGGTTAGTATGTGGTTGCATTGAAAAGGTTGCAATCAAGCATGATTCTGTTTGAAATGAATGTAAAGGAAAATATTTAGTCAATAGTGGTATTTGAAGTGACTAAAGTCCTTGAAGGGGACCCTCATGTGACCCATATTTGGGAACCTCACACTCCCAGAGGAGTACCGCAACAGTGAAAATCCCAGCCACTGAAGCAGGCCTGTTTGGGGGAGTGCGGGGAAGATTCTCTGGGGACAGACAACTGTTCAGCAGCCTTCACTTCCTAAGAGTTAGCTTAGCCTGCCTACAACGAAGGACAAGTGTGCACACCTACTCCAAAGCCGAGAGAGAAAGATGGCTCATGTTTACTGGGAGATTAGGGCTAAATTCTCCCCTCCCTGTAGAAACTTGAGCAGGGCTTCTGGGCTGGGTCTCCCAGCCAGCCCAGAGAGGTAGGGTGATGGGTTTCACTAAAGCATTGAAGGGAATCTCTACTTGTTTTCTTTTCATATTCCCCATTTTATCTATCCTGTAAAACCCTCAAACCTCATTAAGCTAACCAGATAATTTATATGAATTAGCATTAGGAGATTCCTGGATTGCAGGGCAAAATGCTTAAATTAAATAAGTTGCCTAGTTAGCTTAAGAAACACTTTCCTTAATGGGGTAGGTAAAACATTGGTGAATGAGAAGAGGAGATGCTTCTTGCTAACCTCCCCATGAGACTACCATACTTAACAGATTTGCAGTGGTCAAAGGAGACAGTAAGTAGAGGAATAGCAGCCCTGAGATGGAGGCTTAGCCTTCCAATAGTACCCACGGGTGTGATGAACAGGTATGACAAGGAATGCTGCCATGATACCCGAAGCCTCCATTTAATCTTAGTGTGTCTTAGCCTAGGACAGACACGTCCCCTCCCACCACTATAAAAGTCCCCCAGAGTTGGCAGCATTCTAAAATGCTTCCAGCTAAACAAATGTGGAGTCAGAATATGCCAGAGAACATATTTTAAAAACCCCAAACTTCTAATTCGCCCTACCTATGACAAACCATCCATAGGCCTTGGCTCGTGGCTCTGGCTCCTCTTACCCAACACTGTACCCATCTTACTGAAATAGGAGAATAATTCCCAGATCTTTTCCCTTTGAGTAAACAAAAGTATAGCTAAAATGAGTTACAGTACTTATTTCCACCCTGCTTCTCCCCCAAAACACCACCACCACCACAGAAATTATAAATAGAACATTGGTTCAGGCATTTCTTTTTTTTTTTTTTCCTTTTTGTCTTTTTTCGTGTCCGGCAACGGATCGCAACCCTCAGTGTCAAGCCCGTACCGGAACGGGACCAGCAACGGGATAGCAACCCTCGGTGTTGCGCCCACACCTCACTCAGCCAGTGAGCGGGAACCAGTCTGTATGTGGGATCCGAACCCTCGGGCGGGAGCGCCGCTGTGCTCCCAAGCGGTGCACTGTAGCAGTGCGCCACTGGGCCGGCCCTGGTTCAGGCATTTCTAATTGTTCTGGCCAGAAATGAAAACTAGCTCTATCTGTCCACCTAGCACATACAATGTAAATACCTCAGCAGTAGATTTAAAAGGGTGTGCACAGACATTTTGAGTTTACTGTCTGCATACCTTCTTCATGTTCATTGGCATCAGCCATCATATAATTACTGCCCAAGCCTCAAGAAACCAGGTTATAAATCCCTTCCCATTCATACCTCTACCTATCAGCTAAGTGAGGAGGTCAGTAACCCTTTGCAAATTATTGGGGTCCTAAAGTTAAGTTTCCATCTTTGAGCGTCAGGGCTATCCAGTTTTAATTCACATGATAAAAGTACAGACATCAGTGTGTAGTGCACTTATTTCCCCCTTAGCTTCTGACTATCTCTAACTGCCTATTAGATATAATAGACATCTGGAAGGCCCACCAGCACCTCACACTCACAACAACCACAACTGAATTCATTCTCTTTCCCCAATATTTGGTCCTTCCCATATTGCTCTCAGTAAATGGTGTCATCTTCTGGCTCAAGCCAGAAACCCAGGAATCATCCTTGACACTTTTCTCTTCCTCAGTCCCCACATTCAGTCCATCGGCGAGCTCTTTTACTTTCAACTCAAAGATAAATCCCAGTGTCTGTTTCTTCTCTTTGCCTCCATCAACTGGTCCAAGCCATCATCATCTCTCACCTAGCTAACTACAATAACCTCCCAATTGATCTCCCTGCATCTATAGGTTTCATCTTCAAGAATTATTTCTGTATACAGCAGATGATTGTAGTACAACACAAATCAGATCACATTACTACTCTGCTTCAAACTCCAATGACAGACATATCCAATACCACAGACTGGAATATTCAACATTGCCAATTCTACCCAAATTGATATAGAGGTTTAATACAATTCTTATCAAGATCCCTGCAAGATTTTTTTTGCAAATATATACAATTATTCTAAAATTTATATGAAAAGGAAAAGGAACTAGAATAGCTAAAATAATTTTGCAAAAGAAGAACAAAGTGGGAGGCATCAACCTACTTTATTTCAAGACTTACTGCATAAATAATCAAGACTGTGTGGTATTAACCGAGAGACAGACATATAGATAAGAGGAACAGAATAGAGAACCCAGAAGTAGACCAACACAAATATGTCCAACTGTTTTTTGACAAGATCCAAAAGAATTCAAATGGTGCTAGAGGAACTGGACAAAATTGCAAAATGATAAACCTTGACCTAAACCCCACACCTTACACAAAAATTAACTCAAGGTAGATCACAGACTTAAATGTATACCATAAAACTATAAAACTTTTAGAACAAAGCAGGAGAAAGTCTTCAGGATCTGCAGCTAGGCAAAAAGTTCTTAAACATAACATGATCCATAAAAGGAAAAATTGGTGAATTGGACCTCATCAAAATTAGAAACTTTTGGGCCGGCCCGGTGGCGCACTGCGCTAGTGCGCCGCTTGGGAAGCGCGGCTGCACTCCCGCCGAGGGTTCGGATCCCGCATGCAGACCGGTTCCTGCTCACTGGCTGAGCGAGGCGCGGGGGCAACAC
>NW_007734750.1:43127-43378 GCF_000696425.1 Galeopterus variegatus | reverse complement strand
ACACTGAGGGTTGCGATCCGTTGCCGGACACGGAAAAAGACAAAAAAAAAAAAAAATTAGAAACTTTTGCTTTTGGAGAGACACTGCTAAGAAGATGAAAAGACAAGCTAGAGATGAGGAGAAAATATTTGCAAACCACATAACTGGGGCCAGCCCGGTGGCGCACTGCTACAGTGCGCCGCTTGGGAGTGTGGCGGCGCTCCCGCCGAGGGTTCGGATCCCACATACAGACCGGTTCCTGCTCACTGGCT
>NW_007734750.1:0-43117 GCF_000696425.1 Galeopterus variegatus | reverse complement strand
GTTGCGATCTGTTGCCGGACACGAAAAAAGACAAAAAGGAAAAAAAAAAAAAAAAGAAAAAGAAAAAACCACATAACTGTCAAAAAATCTAGAATATATAAAAGGAACTCTCAAAACTCAAAAGCAAAACACAATTCACTTAGAAAATCAGCAAAAGACATGAACAGAAATGCACCAAAGAGGATAGATATATAGAGGACAAATAAACATGAAAATACGTTCAACATCATCAGCCACTAGGAAAATAAAAATTTTCTTAATGAGATATCAACAATAAGGTATCACTACACACATATCAGAATGGCTTAAAATGAAAAAATAGTGACGACATCAAATGTTGAAAAGAATGCAAGAAATTCTATCAATGATATTGATAGGAATGTAAAGTGGAACAGCCACCCTGCAAAACTGTTTGGTGGTTAATTTAAAAACTAAACATGCAACTCCCACATGACCTGGCAATCGTATACTTGGAAATTTATACCAAAGAAATGAAACTAATGTGCACAGGAAAACCTATACACAAATGTTCATAGCAGCATTACTCATAATAACCGAAAACTAAAAACAACCCAAATGTCTATAACAGGTGAATGGTTAAGCAATACTACTCAAGAATAAAAAGGAATAAACTATTGATACAAGCAACAACTTGAAATGAATTATGCTGAGTGAGGGGGGAAAAGCCAGTATCAAATGTTATCTATATGATTTCATTCATATAACATTCTCAAAGTGACAAAATTTTAGAGAAAGATAATAGATTGTTGGTGCCACGAGTTAGGACATTATGAAGGGGTAGAAACAGGGAATTTCCATGGGGTGAGGAAACAGTCCTGTATCCTGATAGTCATGATGGTAATGCGTACTTATACGTGCAATAAAGTTTCACGGAACTACACAGAGAGAGAGAGAACAAAATCCAATTCAGTTCTGCACATGAGTTAATGCAGTCGTTCTCGATCACAGGCGATTTTGCCCCATCTCCCCCCAGGGAACATTTGGCAATGTCTATAGATATTTTAGGTTGTTAAAACTAAGAGAGTGGTGCTTGCTACTGGCATCTAGTGGGTACAGGTCAGGGATACTGCTAAACATCCTACAATGCACAGGACAGCCTCCCATAACAAAGAATTATTTGGTCCAAAATGACAATAGTGCCTAGTTCAGAAACCCTGACTTAATAGTATTGTACCAATATCAGTTTTCTAGTTTTAACAAAGTACTGTGGTTACGTAAGTTGTCATCATTGGGAAAAGCTGGGTGAAAGGTACACAAGCACTCTCTATGCTATTTTTGTAATTTCGGTTGAACAAACTATTTCAGAATAAAAATTTATATTGATACTAATAATTAATAATAACAACAACAATAATAAAAAGCTCCAGTGACTCCTTATTACTCTCAAGATAAAACCCAAACTCCTAAACATATGTTTCAAGACCCAATTCCATCTCCACTATGTACTAGCCATGCAACCTTGGACAACTCGAACTCTCAGATTCTCAGTTTCTTATTTATGAAGTAGAAATAATAATGATGTAAGAATTATGTAAAATAATATTCACAAGGCACTTTTAAAATTAGGAGCCGTATACAAATGGGAAGAGCTGTTATCACTTTCCAGCCCTGACTCCCATGTCTCCCCTAGCCCATCTCCAGCCATACTGAACTACACACTCTTTCTGCTGAACTAGCTGCCTCAACTCTCTCCCCCATCCCTGAGCTCTACCTGTGGAAATTCTTCCCACAAATCATTTATGCACAAAAAGTACTGGTTATAAAAATAGGGGCAAAGGGAAAATCCTAAATGTTTATCTTTGGATGAAATGGTTAATAAAATTATATGGCAGATCTAGCATAATGTCTAGAACCTACTTATTCATTCATTGATTCAAAAAAATATTTATGGAGCACTCAACAAGTGTCAGGCACTGTGCTAGACACTAAAATATGACAATGGGTATGGCTGGCAATAAATATTAGTTGAATAATTGAATGAGAGAACGAATGAATGAATAACAGACTATATGAAATTATTTATTCAAGGCTTAATGAATTTTTAAAGTGTAGGAAATGCTTGAGATATTATGTACGACAACAAAGATAGAATATCAGATAGTTATATGGAATATAGTATTTGTAAATAAATTACATAAAAAAGTGAAATTTATTGTTATCGCCTCCAGATGATAAACAAGGTTATGGATGAGCTTATTTTATTTTATGTTATTTTTGGCTTCTTTATACTTTCCGAATTTATCACAAAAATCATTCATTACTTTTGTGATTAGGAGAAAAATCACTTATTTCAAAAAAAATAAAAAAGAACTCTCAACTATACTTTGAGATTCATTTTCAGTTTTACCTCTTCCATATATGTTTTCAGATTTATAGTGAATATGAAGCTCAGAAGTCAGCAAGAATGCTGTGAGCTGGGGTGGGCTGAGAACATTTCCTATAGGAGATAGGAACTGAGCTAGAACTTCGAATATCTGAAAATCAGTGGTAATTAGCCCATTGCATTTTTCTTTTACCATAAAGAACACTAAAAGCAAATTACTTTCCCAGATCATAGCAATGATCGAGAAGATAATAAAGGTATCTTTCTGAAGGATCTGTACAGAGAATGCAGCTGGAGGGAGCAGGCTTTTTGAGGCTTGAGTCCAGGGTAATCTAGGTAGAGTAAAAAAAAACTTAGGGTGGTGTCTGATTCATGCAATAATTCTTGTAGCCATAAACAGTAATCATTGTACAGTCTTTCTGGTCACAGTGGCCAAAGAAATCAGGCAAAACTTAAAGAAAAATCATGGAATTTTAATGTCAACTCCTGGTTACAGCAAAGAGGCCCACTGTCCCAGCCTCTGGACTAGCATTTAGTGTGCAAATGATTCAGTTTCATGGAACAAACCTGAAGGGTCCGTGGTGTTCCAAGAAAGGGTAGGAAATGCAAAAATCGATCACCATTATTGCCACATAAAATCACCTGCAGTAACAGATACCTTCAGGCTGTCTTTCCTTCCCACCTTCCTTCTCTAAGGCTGGGAGTAGATATCCAGAGAGCCTCAGTGGGTTTTCCTCTCGCTTAGTCAGTGCAGACACAGTCTCAAGAGTCTGAAGGCAACACGGAAAACTGTGGCTTTCCCAAAGGGAGTAGGAGAAGCCTCCATATGCCCCTTACGTATTAAAGAATTAATGTGGGTCTTAAAAAAAAAAAGCCGTCGTTTTAGCTTCTGACATGAATAATTTATTTATATATGATATGTAATGAAAACTGAGATCACCTCACTGGTGTTTCATCAAAAGCCACCTCACTCTTCCTATCAGTTTCCTATCAGTGTTTTGTGGTGGATAATCAGGGGTGGCCTACAGGGCCTTTTGGTTAAGAACTGAAGAAGTCTTAGATCCCTAGCTACAGCATCCCCTTGAAAGCACACACTGCTGTCAATGGGTTGCCGCTGGCCTTAACAAACAGAAAGCCCTGCGACCCCACTCTCACTGCTGGCCACACTTAGGACAGGTGACCCTCACTTGCATAAAATGTTCATAATATTACAGCTCTCTCAACTGCAAGGATCTCTAAAAACCATCTAGAGATTGCAACAGTTTATAGACCAGAATAAAGACGTCTGGTCTGACAATATTTTCTTTACAAACGAGTTATTGTCCTCAGAAGGATGACTGATGGGTGGAGTGGTTGAACACAAAATTTGATTTTCAAGAACATGTCCAATGAGAAAAGCAGGCTGAGCCTACATCAGCCAACCAGGCTTCAGCAAGGGGAAAGCAGGCAAGTGTGCCATCTTGGTGTGGTAGTGCCAAAGCTACACCTAGGGCATCCCAAGCCTCTGTATGGGATGGCAGCTTCAGATTATCCTGGCACTTAGGTCCTGGAGGTCAGCACCTAATCCTTCCAAAGTAAGAGGAATGAAGTATTATTGATTCACACTACAACATGGATGAACTTAGACAACATTATGCTGAGTGAAAGAAGCCAGCAACAAAAGGCCACAAATCGTGTAATTCCATTTATATGAAATGTCCAGAAGAGGCAAATCTATAGAGACAGAAAGTAGATTCATGGTTGTCAGGGGCTGGGGGAGGAGAGAATGGGGAGTGGCTGCTTAATGGGTAAGAGTTTTCTTTTGGAGTGAGGAAAATGTTCTGGAACTAGATAGTGGTGATGATTGCACACCATTGTAAATGTACTGAACTGTAAAGTTTTAAAAATACAACTACCATATGATCCAGCAATCACACTGCTGGGTATTTATCGAAAGGAAAGCAAATTAACATAACGAAGAGATATCTGCACCCCCATGTTTATTGCAGCACTGTTCACAATAACCAACACATGAAATCAACCTAGGTGTCAATCAACAGATGAATGGATAAAGAAAATGTGGTATATATACACAATGGAATACTACTCGGCCACGAAAAAGAAAGAAAGCCTTTCATTTGTGGTGACATAGATAAGCCTGAAAGACATTATGTTAAATGAAATAAGTCAGGCACAGAAAGATAAATACCACATGTTCTCCATCATATGTGGGAGCTAAAAAAAATAAATAAATTGAATTTTTAGAAGTCAAGAGTAGAACTGTGGTTACTAGAGGCTGGGAAGGGGCAGGGGGAAGATGGATAGTTAGCGTTGGTTAATGGACCTGAAATTACAGCTAGATAGGAAAAATAAATTCTAGTGGTGTACGATAGTGCTAGGCATCTATAATTAACAATAATTTACTGGATATTATCACATGGCTAGAAGAGAGGAGCTTAAATGTTATCACAAATAAACTAAATTTTTGTGATGGTGAATTTGCTAAATACCCTGATTTGATCCCTACACACTGAATACATGTATTGAAATATAACTGTACCCCATAAATACATACAATCAAAACGTTTCAATTAAAAAATAAAAAAGATGGTAAAGTTTATATTATGTGTATTTTACTGCAATAAAAAAATTACATTAATAATTTAGTTCCATTTCTAGGAATTCTATTCATTTTTTCCATGAACTTTTAAAAAATGTATTCTTGATTGTACAAATTTGTGGGCTAGAGTGTGTTATTTCAGTGCATGCATTCAATGTGTAGTGATCACTTACAATGATTTACTTAGGGTAAACAGCATATCCATCAACTAAAAATTTATCTTTTCTTTGTAGTAATTACAGTCAAGATCCTCTTTTCTAGCTATTTAGAAATATGCAATATAATATTATTAGTTGTAGTCAGTCTAGAACACCAGACCTGATTCTTCCTAACTGTAACTTTATTCACTTTTTTTTTTTTTTTTTTTTTTGACCGGTAAGGGGATCACAACCCTCTGCTCGGTGTGGTCTGCACCACGCTCAGCCAGTGAGCGCACCGGCCATCCCTATACAGGGATCCGAACCCCGTGGCCTCGGTGCTGCTAGCGCCGCACTCTCCCAAGTGAGCCATGGGGCCGAAACTTTATTCACATTTTTTGATATCTAGTTCTTTCTTACATTTTTATATCCTCTTATTTATTTAAACACGTTAAACACATTATTTAATAATTTGCATCTAATAACGTCTTTGGCATCTATATCTTTGGTTTATTGTTTGTGGTAATGGTGATTTTTTTTAAAATCATTTGCATGTTTGACTGGGATTTATCTATGGGAATGTTATTAAAGCCTCAATCAGGGGTAGGTTCTTCCAGTCAAGATTAGGTTTGCTTTTCCCACGTATCTGGGTTTGCTGACAAGGAGGAATTGGACTATGCCAATAATGTTAATTTGAACTCCAAAGCCACTTGAGGGAAGGATTGTGATTGAAAGCATCAAAGGACACTATCAAGAAAGTGAAAAGAAAATGAAGAGAATGGAAGAAAATATTTGCAAATCATAAAGGTGTTTAGTATCCATAATATATAAAGAACTCATACAACTCTACAATTGAGACAAACCCAATAAATGGGTTTACCCATTTATTGCCATTACACAGCATATTCTCACTACAAAGCATCATTCTAAGAAGCTAGGTTCAAATCCAAGGCTCAACACTTATCAGCTGGATGCCTTTAGGCAAGTTACTTAACCTCTCTGAGACTCAATAACATCATCTGTAAAATGAGGATAACAGCAGTATCTACCTCCATAGGATTGTATGAGGATTAAATGTGTTAATATATACAAAGCACTTTGAACAGTGTTTGGCGCATAGTAAGAATAACCTAAGTGTTGTCTATTCATATCATTTCAATGAATCCTCAGAACAAGGCCATGAAGTAGATGCTATTGGTTATTCCCATTTTACGGATGAGAAAACTAAGGCACACAGAGAATGAGCAACCCACCAGATCAGCTATGAGCAAGTGGTAAGCAAAGCCAGGATTCAGACACCAGCAGTCTGGCTTCAGGGTCCCTGCTCTCAACATTGCCATATTCTACCTCACATAAATCTGGTATATCAAACCCTTGAATTCATAGCTTTTTTTTTTTTTTTTTTTTTGCCTAGGATGAAGCTCAACTAGGTATTTAAGGTTATCAGTAAGTGAACCAATTTAAGTAAACTTGCTAAGTAAATACTATCATATCTGGTAACCAGATATGGCAAAATTTGCCAGGGGACACGTGAATGACTGAGGTTTAGAAAATACTGGAGTAAACTGAGGAAATCTGAGATATGACAGAAGACACCTGTACTGTTACCAGTGTACTAGGTGTGATACTGCACACCTACATCAAAACCTGTATAGATCTCTTGTGCAATAACTCATCCCAGGCCAAAATGGTTTACCAGGTATCTAACCAAAAATGAGGGAAGCCTGCAGAACTCAGCAAGTCAGCTTGAGGAGGAAATATCTTAATTAAAATCTGAGAGGCCGTGGAGTTGCCATCCCTTGACATCTATTTGAAAGTGAATTGGCCAACCAACCATCTGTTAGCTGATTTCCTACCCACCACCCTCTGGGAAAACAAGTTAGGGGGACTTATCGAGTAGGCACAGTAGTTGCAGTGACCAGGCCCATCATACTTTTAGGGGCCTACCAACACATCTTCATTTCTTTTGAAATTAAATAAAATAATAATATAATAAATAAATTCCTATTTTTTACACAGAAGTCTGAGCCCTAGGGAGGCGAGGCAACTTGCCACTGGTCATGCAAGTGAATCTGAGCACAAAGTCCGTGTACTTTTCACCATATTATGTTGTCTTAATTCAAAGGAGTAAATAATGGTGGGATTCCAGGCAGGAGTGGAAGAGGTGGAAGGTATGTATGTATATATATAAATAGATATAAATGTGTGTGTGTGTGTGTGTGTGTATACACACGTTTTGTGTGTGTGTAGGAAGGGGCTGAAGAAGGCAAAAATGCCCAGGGCCCACAAGAGTCATATGTGGCCCTAATGTGAGGACAGGCCTCATGACCTCTTCCCCCTGACCAGGTCTTCCAGAAACCAGCTCAGCAACCAATGCATGCAGTGCCCTGTCCTCTTAATAACCCCTCAGTATTCAGCAAAGGTGAAGAGGTGGGCTGTGAAACCCAGCACTTCCGGATCCCAAACCTTTGGCTTTGGGAGAACCAGCTGAAGCCTGGGTTCAAGGGGAAGAGACCTGAAGTAGTGCAAGAGGGGAGGAAACCCCTCACACCCAGGAATTGTAAAGACTGCCCAGAGGCCTTCTTCCCCAAAATACCTTCCACCTCTTCCACTCCTGCCTGGAATCCCACCATTATTTACTCCTTTGAATTAAGACAACATAATATGGTGAAAAGTACACGGACTTTGTGGTCAAATTCAGTTGCATGACCAGTTGCAAGTTGCCTCGTCTCCCTAGGGCTCAGACTTCTGTGTAAAAAATAGGAATCATAACAGTAGTGGTTGTGAAGGTAGAAGTAGGATAAATTATGTACAGTGCCAAGTATAGGGTCCATTATTAGAAGTAATTCTTATGAGATGAAAGATATTAACACATCCTGGAGCACCTGCAAGCCCTTTTTGGAGGGAGAACTATAGAGCCTTCAATCATACTCTGGCTCTTTTTTTATTTGATATATCAGTAGGATGCAAGAACTCAAGAAGATAGTTCCAGAAAAAGGGAAGGGAAGGGGAACAAAGCGGTCGTGGGAAAGGCAGGAACTCTCCCAGGTCTACAGAACAGACCCAGGAAAACGCTCGCTTTAGGCACCTGCAGCAGAGCGGGCTTGTGCAGAGCGGGCTTCTGCAGAGCCTGCTGCAGTAAGAAGCACAGCAACCTAATACAGCAAACGTTGCAAGTGCCACTAACCAAAAGAAGGGACTCTAACATAAGCATTCTTGGATGCACTAAGCACTTGGCAGTTTTCTATACGTCCACTCTGATGGGGGGAGGGGAGGGTCATTACTAAAATAAGTCCTTGGAGCTTTGAGAAACGGGTTTCTTGCAGCGTACATCTGAGCACCGGGACAGCTCTACAAACCCAGGCTGGGCCCCACACTCCCGCTCCTGGAATGCGCCATGGGCTCTAATTTCAAAAACCCCAGGCAAACAGCCTCTTAACTAATCATTGCATCTTTCCACTAGACCAATACGCGGATTTGGGGCACAAACAGTACAGAAACACAGTACTATCCATTAGTCAGCAACTTTTAGGAGGCGAGAGTCATGCTGAGCCCAATGCAGCGTAAACTAACAAATTTTCCTTAGCATACTTGGGCTGCTGAGGACTCAGCGCTTTCCCTGGCCCTATCTCTTGGTCTTTTCCTTTGGGGAAGCAAAGGACACTGCGCCAAGCGCAGGTTGCAAAACATCGAGCGATCGGAGGAGGAACATTCTGCAAACACTTATCCAAGGGCCCCAGGAGCTAGTGTGAGGTCTTGTCCCCGGCCCCCAAATCGGCTTTCACAATCCAGCACAGTCCATTCCTCTAATCAGGGACTCCACATGAGTTGGGAATAGTTAGTTAAACTGCAAGTCAGAGCCACCGTTCCTGGCACAGCATGCCCGCTACCAGACCACACTCGTACACACTCGCCCTTTTCTATTAGATGCCCTGTCCGCGAGTGCGCCCCCATCAGGCCCCATTCTAATTGAGGGCGTCTAACCCGCGTGCGCACGTGTTCTTTGAAATTGCGGAAGTCACCGTACCCTATATAAGCAGCGCAATACCCAGACTAGCGCCACAAAGAGGTCCCGGCGCCAGAAGAGCATCCGACAGAGCGGCTGGTCCCAGTTCTAGCACCAAACCCGGAATCCCCGCGGACCCGAGCGCAGTTTGCAAAAGCGCACAGCTTCATCGATAGCACTTAAGGCATGGAGTTCCAACCCGAAGGCAGCCTCTGTGCCACTGGCCACCGCAGCCCAGGAGTCTACGAGGACAGGGAAGAACTGCATGGTAAGTGCCTGGACAGGGACAAGTGCTTTCACGAACTCCAGGATAGAAACTTTCCCTGGGAGAGACGAGTGGACCAGACGCTGCGCGGCCATTGCTGCTGCTTTTCCATAATGGCCCCTCTCCTCCTCCTGCCCAAGCGCCATAGGCTTCAATGCTCTATCTCTCTATTTTGCTTTCCCCCCTTCCCAGATGCGCAGCCTACCGTGACCTCGGTGATTGAACAGGGAAGAGACGACGAGGTACGTGCCGGGCCCAAACCTGAGAATGCAGCAAGATTGGAAGAAAACTGCCCTGGTGCGGAAGCGCCCCCCCCTTTGGATCGCGAAGACTACGAGGGCGTCGGCGGCCACGATGGCCGCTTCTACGAGGGCGTCGGCGGCCACGATGGCGGCTTCTACGAGGGCGTCGGCGGCCACGATGGCGGCTTCTACGAGGGCGTCGGCGGCCACGATGGCGGCTTCTACGAGGGCGTCGGTGGCCCCTATGGCGGCCTCCACGAGGGCGATGGCGGCCACGAGCCCGAGCAACAGCGGGAGGAGCCGGCCCCCCTAGTCGTGGAAGGGCCACAGCCCGCGGAGGGTTATCAGCGCCGCCGCCGCCGCCGCCGCCGCACCGTGTTCACTCAGCTGCAGCTGCAGGTGCTGGAGAACTTTTTCTTTCGCGTTAAGTACCCCGACGTGATAGAGCGGTAAGTGGCTTGCCCTGGAGGCTCCCAGTTCTCCAGGGTCTCGGTCTCATCCCTGGGCGTCTTTAGCTCTCTCCAGGGACATTTTCCCTTCCCTCTGAGCCAGAAGCCATCTAGGGGGCTTAAGGGGGGCTGGGGCAACCCTTGCTGTCTGGGCTTGCAGAGACGCCTGCAGGGATTGCACAGAACTGCACTGGGGTGAACCGAGTGCAGTGCAGCAGGGTCAGATCCCGCCTTTATTTAAAATTTCGGTAATTTTTTCATCGTGGGTTTTATTTTTGTGGGGGGGGGGTTGCATTAACTTTTTTTTCTTTTTTTTTTATTGGGACATAGATGTACATATCTGGGGTACAGCATTGAATATCAATACCAGTGTGCAATACGTGGTGTTCAAATCAAAATGATTAGTATATTCATCATTACGCAACGTAGTAGATTTTTGTATCCCTTTACCAACTCCTCCTTTCCTCCCTCCACCCTTTCAAATATTTATCTTGATAGTGAGGGGGTTTTTTTGCATGCAAGGCGAGCACGTCACTCGTCTCACCCTAGTCCTGGCTCTGCCACTTGGACCTCTTTTCTCTACCAAGGCGACAGAGTTTTGAACTTTCCAAAGCTGGCGAATGGTTCCCTTTGCTGGCCTGCCTGATAGCCTTTGTGCTCCCAATCCCTTTAGTGTACGATGGGGCAGCCCTATTCTAGACCGGCTGGAATGGGGGACGAGGACAGGTCGGTGTGGGGTTTGGAGGCGCCTTCTCTTGCTCCGCTGTATTCAGCCTTCGCCCGCCAAAGAGCAAAAAAGAATTTTCCTAAGGCACGCTTGACGCGTGGTTTGGAGTTCCCTCCTTGAGAGTTCATCTCTCCCTTTTATGATAAACGGAAATATTCTAGTTCAAAACAGTGCTTTAAAGGTGTTGTGGCATTTCATTTATTTTCACAGAGGTACCTCCCAAGAAAAGATTTCCAGGGTTGTTCTCTTATGTTCTACAAATGGAAAAACTGATTGAGTCACATTCAGCTAACGAACATACTACCAGACACTTACACATATATTCCCTTTTTCTATCTTATTTAAGGATAAATTGTCCATGGGAAAAAACTCCGTAAAGCAAGCCTTAAACTGTATTACAGAAAACTGCACTGGATGTGGGGATAGAAATAATGTACATCCATATATTTCATATTATTCACAATTCCGAATACTGAACATTTGCATTTCTCCCCCCCCCACCACCCCCCACCCGCAGAGAGGAGCTTGCAAGACGCCTGAATTTGACTCAAACCGTCGTGCAGGTCAGTAAATCTTGAAAAAGTAATTTGGCAGGGCAGCCATTCTAAAACATGCTCTAGGTTTTGTTCTGGACATTCTCAAGATGGTGTGTTTTTGTTGTCTTTTCCATGTTTGGCAAATAAGTTTTGAACATTGGGGGCCTTGGAGGTGGAAAATGGGATAAGTAAACTCCAGATTATGGAAACTGTCAATGACCAGAGGAAGCATGATTTCCTAAAGGGGAAATAATGGAACTTGTATTCTTCTTTCCATCTATAGATAGATAGATAGATAGATAGATAGATAGATAGATAGATGATGGATGGATGGATGGATGGATGGATGGATGGATGGATGGATGTACACACTCATAGCAGCCCTATTTTTTAATATTTTGGAATACTTTAATGTCAGCCTGAAAAACATTGCTAAGAGCTTTAGAAAATTGTCTTTAAAAACTGAAACAGAAAAAGAAAGGAAGAACAATTTTGAATAAAGTTGCACTGATTGAGGAAGGCTGGAAAGGTTAGAGAAGAATTGTACACAGTCAAACATATGCATTGCAGATGCCAAACAAATTCAACTTTATGAAACTACCAAGTGAATATTCTCTTCAGGAATTTCTAACATCTAAGATTTTTTTTTTCCTTTTTGGTGCTATTATTTTGAAAAGGAGAGTTTTCTGGAATTTGACTGGTTGGGAAGTGCTCTCAAGTCAGGCCAGATTCTTATGTTGATTTAAAGTACTTTTTTAGTTACTCAGGCAGTGATGACTAATTTTGTAGGCCATGGCATCAAAAGGTGACTATTCGAAATCATAGAAAACCATAGTTGGCATTAAAAAAGTATTTGACAAAAACAAAAACCAGAATGGGCTTATTAGCTTCGACCCAGAGTGCATGTGAATGCAGTGATGGAAACACACTTCTCCTGTGTTGGTGGTGTCCAGAAAAGCAGCCACTGAATGCTGGCATTCTGATGCCAAGAGCTGGACTCACAGACATGCCTAACATCAGGTTGGTATGACAAGGCCTCTGCTTTCTCAGGCAAACAAGGCAAACTCTGGCGGGATTGGGGTGGGGAGTGGACTTAAAATTTGCTAAGTTGCTTTCCCCTGCCCTGAGTTTACATAGGTCTCTCAATGGATTTCCAAAGGGAAAAAGAGCCAGAAAACACGAATAAGGAAAAAGACAATGCCCTCATCTATTTCCGAACTCTACAGCCTGAATTTCCTCCAAGAAGCTTTTAATAGGTGCTTTCCCCCCTTTCTTTTGTAAATGTAGTAGACCTGTTTTATGAAACCAGTACAAGGAATATGGACCTAATATGGGGCCATACCAAGATTTGTCATCTTTGGTTATGTTTAGGGAGATTTGGCCACTGGCACATTTGAATCCCTCTAAAATGAGCTCTGTAGCAGTGGCCTTCTTCAGACTACATGTTCATGCAGCAGAAGGACCCCAAATACTAAAATAGGAAAGAGAAAGGGTGGCTTCAGCCAGGGAGAAGAAACCTTTTGTCTCAATTAAAATTTGCAGTTTGTGAGTATCCAGAAGCACTAAATACAGTGTAAACCCCATTAACTAGTATGCTAAGAAGGCAGTAAAGCCTAATTGACAGCTTGCTTGCTTGTTAATAGGTGGCAAGCAGTTAGGGAGGAACCTTTTTTTTGACACCCCCCCTCCCAATCCACATTGTTGTTGAACGTCTTCCTAGAAGGTGGAGTTGGGTTTTCCTGCCTTAGGAATGAGTTATGGGATTGGAGTCTCCTGGTTAAGGAGTGGGGCTGGAAGGACCCAGGGTGCCCTCCCCGCCCACCCCACCTGGGCAGCAGTGGCTACCGTCCAGGATCCTGAAACTAACTAGAGCTGAATGAGCTGATCTTGCCCTGAGCCCAGGGAGGTTTGGAGGGCAAAGTGGACTGGAGTGTGCAAAGTTGACAATGGTGACAATGGGATGCCCAAGGACTCTTGTCTGGGAAAAGGATTTTGAGAGTCTGTTGAATTTGGACACAGTTAGGCTAAATTTTCCTTAACACTAAAATAACAAATAATGTCCAGGGTTTTAGAAATTCATGTCCCAGCAAGATATGCCACAAAGTCCCTGGGACCCCATGATTGGGCCTCCCTTGACATACCACCACTTGTTTAATTAGCAAGAGATTTCAGAGGAAGAATGAGTCCTTAAATATCCTTGAAGGAAACCTTTTGTCTAAAAATCTATCATGCTCATATTTATTAGTTGCTTCAGGCCGAAGGAGGGCTTTTGGAATAGGGAGTGGTTCTCCTCAATATGGCTTTAATTGGGCCCACCTTTTTGCCATGCTCTCCTTCCCCCACACCAGGCTGTCAGTATGTCTGGTGAGAAGGGGACAGAGGCAGCTGGACAGCTGATGGTTCAACATTTCTTTACTTTGTTACAAGGCTTGAACATTAAGAGCAGGGACTCAGTACAATTCATCAGCTGCACTTGTACCCAAGACCTAGAAAAAAAACATTAAGGAATATTAAAAGCAGGAGGAGCTAGACAGCAATGTGCCAAGCTCTGGACTAGGCTTAGCTCACTAAGGGTTAGCTTAAAGGAGGACATGAGCTGTTTACTCCTCTCCTAAGATATTTCAGCAATAAGGAAATTGTTTCACCTGTTGCAGTTTAAAACTTCAATGGCATATAGAGACTCGTATTTTTTTCTATCATGACATTAATAGTCCAATATACTAAACCAATTCCTTTTTTCTCTCTGGTTGAAGGTTTGGTTTCGGAACAGAAGGGCCAAGTGGAGACGATATATGAGAGCAATGATGTTAAGAAATATGGCCCCCGTCGCCTTTGGCCACCGTATGGGAGCAGTTGTCAATTGGCCCTATAATCCCGTCCCTGTTCGGGGGCCTGCTTGGGGATATGCTCCTATGGTGCAACAGCCGCTTGGGCCGCTTATGCCACAAGGGCCACGTGTGCAGTTTATGCCACCTGTGCTACGTGTGCCTCCCATGCCTCCCTTTGGCCAGGCCCCTGTAGGTATGGCATGGGCCCCTGTCGTTAACCATCATTTTGCAGGTCACATGTTCTAAAGTATAGTCTTCATGACAATTTTTCCAAAGTGTTCTTCTGCCAGATATAAATTGTGCATAGCACAGCATTGAGAGTAATTCATTAAATACCTGTTAAATGAATTGAAGACATTTACAAAGTTACACTTTTGTTGTTTATGTTGGCCAGATGTTTATATTTTCAATAAAGTTATGAATTTGCAGGACATTGGTTTTGAGTACTGAATGGGGTTAGTAAGGTATGGATGGGAACTGCTATTGGAATGCAATTTGAACAAAATGGTGAGGAGGCCTCCTTTCAAGAGGTAATATCCCTGAGTCACCATCAGGAGGCTGTGCACATAACAGAGTTCTGCAAGTGCTCATGGCAGGTTTACACTGACCCACATATTCTCCTTCCACGCCTACCCCCACAACATCATCCTCTTCCCCACCCTGCCCCTCTGTAAGCACATACCTACATACCTGTGCAAGATGGGAAGGGGTGAATCTCAAGTAAGAACAGTGCCTTCCCAGGCAGGACCATGTTTCATTCATGCTAAGGACATCAAGCCAAACCCTAGACTTTAAAGGAAACTTCCTAAGGGGCTACTCAGAAGACTTTAAGGGAAGATGGCAGCCAAACACCCAACCAGTACTCTCCATATTCTGTTCGCTGCCCTGCATTTTGAGGAGGAGATAGGGAAATAGGAACCTTCTGGTCCAAAGGTCCTGCAATTTTAAAGGAGACACAAGGGAGAGTCCCATCAAGACCGGAAAGAGGCTGTTCTCTCTTTTCTACCCCCACCCGCAGCCAGGAGAGCCCATTACTGTAGCTTCCCAGTGAAGAAGTGGAAGTCACACTCTCTAAAGTGTTTTTGTCACTTTTAATAACCTTGAGAGAATCCTGTTTCCTGCTGATTAAACACTGAAAGGGAGCCATTTGGTTTACTGCTGTTTGAGGCAAGAGATTGTCCCCTGAACAATGTTCCAGAATAATCAGTTATTGAGAAGAAGCAGTCAGACCTTTGCTTTGTTTGTGTTGTCTTCTTCATGCAAATCTGGCTGGGTAGAAAATAAAAAACAAAATGGGGGATGGGAGAAGGAGGCCAGTCCCACTATTTTTAAAACATGATTTATTTTTAGTAGAACATTTGCTTTTGAGCAATTTCTAGTAATTTACAGTAATTTTATGAACACAGTTATACTATGAAATGATTGCAATGGCTTCAGATAAGGGTGTCATGGTTATACCAGAATTTCTTCTCACTGGAAGCGGGGCTTGGGGCTTATCAAAAACAAGTTTCACAGCAATTATATGCACCTAGTTTGAACTGAGGGTCTGCTATTTGAGGCAAGTACGATTTTTGCAGTGTTGTTAGATACTTTTCATTCCTTTCTTCCCTCTCTTCTTCACACTTGTGGATGTCAAACATCAGCAAACTGATTGTATCTAATGCGAGACTTCTGCAGCAATGTGGTCATCACTACCCTAGTGCAGTGAGGAACATTCAGGAATACACCCATGCATACCCATTGACATCTTCATGTGGTGATTTTGAAACCCATCCATTCTTATTTTCCATTGTTTACCCCTTTTCTTCTTGTTAGACATCAGGTTTCTCAATGCCTTAAGTCCTCTGGGAAATACCGGGTCTGTACAAATAAAAGCTCCAGGACCCCATCCAGCCTTACCACCCTGAGACTCAAAGCCAAACAGCATCAAGCACACACATTCCACAGTTAACTCTATATCCAGTCTGACAGACAGAATATAGAATTTTTTTTTTTTACCTCAGGCCGCCTGGAAGAAGAAAAATGTGAATGTCCTTTCCCATAAGTGGATGGGGTCCTTAAGAGACGTTCATACTATTTTCTAAATCATATCTACTTCTTCCAGGTGCCAGATAATTTAAGGAAGGATGATGAGATAGGGACAGAGGAAATATGTAAAATATTTCTGCAGATAAAAAGGTTTTCTCAGTCTAGGTTTTAAAAGAGAGAGGTCTTCTGAAATAATCCCAAACAGAGCATTTCTCTTAAAGTGCATTTCAAATATCCCTAAAGTATGGATCCATAATTGATTATTCTAATATAAGGAAGTTACTTTGATTTATTTTTTAAAAAATACTTTTAGAAACTGGCAATTAGCAAATATGTTTACCTGTGATAGGTGGTCGTTGCAGATGTTAGTTTTAGCTGAAAAGTTGTAAACACAATCTCAAGAGGAGTGCGGGATGAAGCATTTTACAGTAATCTAATGATTCTGGATGTGCTCTTGCTTACTAAAGTTGTTTTACACCGAAGAGCACATGCATGCTAGGGAGCTTTCACGATAGTCAAATTCAGCAGGGAGAAGGTATAAACTTTTGGGGGGGAGAAAACTCTTTTGATTAAAACTGGATTTGTATAACCTGGACCTTGTTTCAAATAGATGTATGTAATCACAACTTTGGAGATCTAACTTCAAAGTGCCTGAGAATCATAATGTCAACCCAACATTTGTACTACAAGCAGTTAGGAAAAGGGGCAAGTGACTAGAAAGTGTTCTTTAGCTGAAAATACAAGGGTCTCCCTTGAGACAGGTGTGAAAAGTGACTTTTTAAAGACAGGAGTTACTATAAATATATACAAAATGGGGAACAGAGTTTGATCTGAGTTGTTTTCCGAAGAATAGATGTTTGCCTGAATTCTGATCATGGGTTTTACACCTAAAATTGGGCTTGCTCTAAGCACATATGATGTACCATTTTTCTACCCAATCATTCGAGGCTGATATGACTACTCTAGGAATTGTTGAAAACCCAAAGGTAAAATATGATGCTTAAACAGAGTTCTTTACTGGATTTCCTAATTGTTAAATCCAAGTTGTCTAATTTGAATTCCAGTAGCCCAGGGCCTCCAACTGACGGAAGTGAGGGAATTAGTACAAAGTGGTCCACAGATCTTGGGCTGGGTCTCTCAAATCTTGAGTGGACACTCTCTGGAGGCAAGTGGTATCATGACATAACCCTCGTCACATACCCCTCTTCCTCACAATGCTGCATGAAATTATTTTGGTGGAGGGTTCATTTGATACCTTCCTAATGGTGCCTCCCAATTAGTCAATGTGGTGGGGTGTCCCAAAGAAAATAGACTCTTGCCTCAGACAGCTTCCCTTTCCTAAACAGGTCCTTTCTCATTTTCTCTTGAGGTACATTCACACAAGATCACCTTAATTTGTCCATTGAGACAAACATTCATGAATCCTGTAGTAGTAAAAGGATGGTGAAAACAGGGAACTAGTCCCGTTGTTTCATGTTACTCTTCCAAGCAATGTGCCTTTCTTCATCTGGGGGACACCCAATGTAAAAGAAGAGACCATGATATTCTTTCTGAATGAGAAGGATTTCACAGTCATCCAGTGCACTCCCTTCATTTCACAGATGAGGGAATGCAGGTCCAGAGCGGTGGCATGGCCTGCCCGAGATAGCATGAAGAGTTCACCCCAGAAAAGTGCAGCTTCTCTGTGGCCATGCCCTCCCCTGAGGCCTAGGATTGCTCAGCTAGAGGCAGCATGCTCCAGCCCAGGTACAGCTCCTCAGTGCTTATCATCTCCATCTGCCCAGAACTCTTTCCTTTAAGGGGCTGTAAACTCAGGGCTCCTCCCCAAGCCTCGGCACTGGGCCATCTTACCTCTAGGAAAAGTAAGCGACTTCCCCTGAAGGCATGCAGTATCCTGGTGCCCACTCTTGAGTGCTGAACAGCAGGAGTTTGAGACAGTGATGCAGTTTGTACCCTCCTCACAAAAGGCCAAGTGTGCTTCCACTACAATAACCCTCATTTCCCCCAATCCCCTGGCAAAGCCGTGCCTGCCAACTGGCAGCACAACACATAAGCAACAGCCAACTCTGGGCTTGTGTTGAATTAACTTTTTTTTGTAAAGTAGGCTAATAGTTTGGAAACTGTCATTATGCAATTTGTATTCATTTTGAAATGTGGTTATTTATGCTTTGCCTCTATCAATGTCATCCTCTCTCCTTCTCAGACGTTAGCGCAGTGCTATGGGGCAGAACCCAAGGTGCAATTGTTGTAAATTTAATTTTCAGATGTACCCCAGTGGTCTCTATGTCTCCCCATGTGAAGTGTAGATCTTAAGGAGACTGTCTGGATTCCCAACATTTACATGCAAATATTTTTAGACTGGGAATACAAAAGACTCCTTCTGAAAGCACACTCTGTTGTGCCTCACAAACAAGGGGACACAAGTGATTAAAGAGGTGGCATACAGGCATCTGCAGCATAATTGATACACCTGGACCCTTCTTAAACACGGCCCCCAGACAAAACTAGGGCTTCTGTGAAAACTGCAGAGTTGGAACAAAATTTTCTACTCCAGGCCCAAGAATCTTGATTTAGGAAATAAACGAGAGGCAGGGTAGAGACCAAGGAAGAGTCTTTGACCAGTTCTCCTTGAACAAGGGAGACAAAGAGGTAAAGCAGATGCATTTGAAGTCAGGAGTGGGAAATCCAGCTGTGTTGCCCCAGGGGAGAAAGAAATTCATATCCATGGCCGGGCCCTGAGCCGTTGCTTGTGTTTAGGGAGCAGGGTGATGGGTGGGCACTGGCAACTGGGTAGTGCCTCTGGGAGGTAGCCAGTGGGGCTTATGGAGGTTGCTCTGGCCAGCTGGTCTTCACAAAAGAGAAAAAAAGAAAAACAGAACTCAGGTTCATGTGCAAATCAGCCCAATATCTCCTTCCCCAGTTGCCATCACACGGTAAAGCAATGCAGCTGCCCTTTCTCTTTTTCTCTTTCCTACTCTCTTTTAACTCAACCAGGATTGAAATATTCATGAAGAAAGAGGGAAAGTCAGGATAGACAGGGAGTTCTACAATGCGATTGTCCCTGGCCAAGGTCCCAGCCCCAGCACCTCATGAAACACCCAGGATGGTTCTGTTTCCTCATTTTTATCAGAAGGACTTTCCAATCATGTCCAGTGAATTCTGTGAGCCCACCAACCACATCAAAACCTTAACTCCAACAGGGAGTCAGACAGAAATATTGCAAGGTGCTAAATTGGTTCTTCTGTTGTTTATTTAACATAGAGGCTTGGACTTCAGGGCATCTCCACAGCCAAACCTGTTCTTCCATTAGGTGAACATATTTTATAGTCTCAAAACTCTGCTTAAGAGAGTGTTCAATCCATTCATGCCAAACAAGAAGTAAGGAAGCTGGTCACCAGCTGTGATACTGGTCGACATGTGGGACATGAAAAGATAAAAAAAAAAGAGTCATCCTCACAGGTATGAGGTCACTGTTCATGTTCAAGAGTAACAAGCAAAACCAAGGCCAGAAATCGAAATCCATTCACCTCACACTACTCCTTCCTACCTTGGGACCCATGAGAAGGCCTCAATCTACAGGCAAAATTCAAATGGTATTTTGAATAACTCTATTTATAGCTCCCCTCTCTGACATTTCAGGGACCTTTGCACAAGTGTAGCTTGCTCTCCCACATAACTGATAAGCCTTGTAATATTATACGTAAATATCTCAATTAAGTAGAGTCACACTTGCAGGGAACATTGGTTCATCAGGATTGTATATTTATTGCAGGGAAAGGCAAATCATCAGGAAAGTCTTTTGTAAACCTCTTTTCCTTTTTAAGTCTTTTTAAATTTGTATGTTAATGTTTTTGGTATTATTTTCATTGTCTTGTGAACCAGGCAAGGGGAGCGTGGTGCTGCTCACTGGAGGGGATAGGGAGAAGGGGTGTTCTCTCAGGAACTAAAGCGCTTACCCACCAACCATGGGGCACATAGACAAACAAACTACTATTGCGAAGTTGGCTTTTACAGGCAATCGATGTGAAAGTGCACACTCTGGTATCACAACTGTCATGTGGTAGGGTTCTCCACCGAAAATGTTCTTATTAGAAATTTCCCCTAATCCCCATCCCAAATCACAAAATCCCACTGACTAAATTTAGCTCTTGGACCTGGCGTGCAGCAGAGTACTCAAATGCTCCATCCAAGCCATGTGCTAGGCTCTGCATTTTTGGCTGTTCTGTCTTTCTTTTTCACACACATCCCTGTGACCAACTGTTTTTACACAGAGGATATCCAATAGTGTAGTCTACTTTACTCATTTAACATTATTTCATAAATATTTTTGCACATTTTATCATATTCTTTACACTGACTATTTTAATATCTACATTTATATATTATAATTTGCTTATAGTTATTTCATGGCAGATAAAGAGCAATCAACAGCTTTGTTGAATTAATAAACATATTTGTATATGTATGTCCATATACATATATAAGAATGTATGTACATGTATAAATATATATGCATATTTATATATATTTGCATATGCTCTTCGGCTTGCAATGGGGTTGTGTTTTGATAAATTCATCTTAAGTCAAAAAGATCATACGTCAAAATTGCATTTAATACCCCAATAAACCCATTATAAAGTCAAAAAATCTTAAGCCAAACCATCCTTAAGTCGAGGACCACCTGTGTGTGTGTATATATGTATAGAGTACAGAGAAACAGAGGGGGATTTCTTTGAAATCATTTTCTTAGGCTAAATTTCTGGGCCTGGAATACATTAGTCAAAGCATATGAATCTCATCATTGTTTTTATTACATATTGCCATAGAAAGCCATGCAAAGCTTTGGTTAATAACACAGGGTTTGGTCTTCAACAAAGCTTCATTAGGCTGGTTCTGCCCATGCTAACTATGTGCTGGTGGACTGACTATTCACCCCACCTCTCTGAGTCACAGTCGCCTCATTTATGAAATGGGAGAAGCAATAGTCCCCTTGCACAGAAATGTTACAAGGAAGGTGGGCACAATAAATGTTGGCTACTCTTATTAAGATCACCTCTTCCAACATATGTACTTTCCCACAGCCTCGTGAACATTGGGCTTTTATCATTCAAAAAAAAATTTTCTGTTGATTTAATTGGTATAAAAATGGTACTTTGTTGTATTTGCACTTCCTTGTTGTATAATGAGGTCTTCACATTTTTCAAATATTGACTTACTGTATGTATTTTTGTTATGCGAACTGTCTGTTCTCTTCCTTTTTGAACATTTTAACTTCAAGGATTTTGTGAATTCTCTTCCAGAATTCAATAAGTTTTTTATATATTTTAAATAACCAATACCTATCTCTCAATTATTGCAGTATTTCCCACATTCTGTTGTTTTCCTTTTTCTTAGTTTCATGGTTCACATTTTCTTTTCTGATTTTTTTTATTGCTTCAATCCTTTAAAAATTATCCTTCTCCCACAGTCGGGATTATACTTTATCAAATAATTGTGTTTGTGAAGAGTTATCTGTTCTATTCTTTAGATTTGATTTTGCCTAATTTTAACTCCAGCTGAGTTAAAATTCCAGCTGAGATCTATTTTGCCCTATAGTAGATGTGCAGTTCTAAATCAAATTTTCCACATTGATATTCAGTTGCTCAAAAGTGCTCACTTAATATTAAATACTTGGCTTGTTATCTTATGTTGCATATTTGACATATGTTAATGTCATATCTGCTAAAAGTTATTTTCAGCCTCTCACCTCTGTTCCATCGATAAATACTTCCCTTTAGAGCCAGCATCACAGTCTTAAGGATTACTGCTTTGTAGCTTTTTCTAATGTGTGGTGAGATGAATCTTTACTTATTACTCTTTAAACTATTCTTTTGTTTTTTGGGTTTTGTTTTGTTTTGTTTTCTTTTGTTTTTGCTTATCTCTCACTTTAGTCAAAATTGTGTTAAATTAGAAAGTCATTTGGAGCAAATTGTCATATTAACAAGTATGCTGTCTTCTCATTCAAGAGCAGGTTCTTAGCAGGCCATTTTACAAATAATGCATAAATCTTAAATATTCTGTCAGTATTGCTGAAGTCCCACAACTGCCCCTAATCTATTTTCTTTTTATTTATTTTTAATTTTTATTTATTTTTTTCCTATACTACTCTTTTTTTATTGAAGCATAATTGATTGTACATATTTTGGGGGCACAGTGTTGACTATCATTATTTGTGTACAATATGTGATGATCAATCCATTCTCTTTTTAGTAACGGGTCAATTCTCTTTGCAACATTCAGCAATTGTGGTAACTAGAATACTAACCCTATCCTCCAGGGATGCTCACTTCTTAATCCTCAGAATCTGTGAATATGTTACATTACACGGCAAAAAGAGAAGTAAAGTAGAAGATAGAATTAAGGTTGTTAATCAGATGATCTTAAAATAGGGAGATTATGTGGTGGACCCAATGTCAGCACAAACATCCTTAAAAGTTAAAAAGGGAGGCAGAAGGATAGGTCAGAGTGATAAGATGTGAGAAGAATTTGACTTGCAAGTGCTGGCTTTGAAGATGGAGGACAGGACCAGAAGCCAAGGAATGTGGGCTGAAAACTGGTTCTCCCCCAGGGCCTCCAGAAGAGAATGTAGCCTTGCTTACACTTTAATTTTAATTCAGTGAGACTCATGTCGAATTTCTAACCTACAAAACTATATGATAAAAAATCTGTGTTTTAAACTACTAAGTTTGTGATAATATGAGGGCACTTCAAAAACATTTGTGGAAAAATAGAAAGATAACACAAATCTTTCCACGAAATTTGTGAAGTACCCTCGTATATTATAGCAGCTGTAGGACACTAACACACTAGCTAAGTGAAAGCTGTGCAAAGGGTTCTCCTTATTACTGACCATTTTGCTCTCGGCCTTTAACTTTCTTTCCATGAGGCCAATTAAAGTTACCAGGCCTGGTTTTGGTCCCTGCCTCTTCTGGCTCCCAGAACACAGGAGACATCTTTCTAGAAATTAGTTGCTTCTGCTCAATACATTCTGTACCACTTTCTTTAGTCCTGCCTACCCACTTTTGTACTTCTACCTTCCTTCCTAAAACACTTGGGAATCTCTAGGTTCTCAGAGATGGGTGCTTGAGGGGGGTTCTGGAAATTGCACTCCCTTTATCCCCTCCACCATATTGATGACATTTATACAATTTTTACACCATCCAAGGATGTCAACTGTACATGTTTCCCTTAAACTCTGGAAAAGATTTCCCAGACTCACTTGGCATTAGTTTTGAAATGTCTGATAAGTTAGCTCTTAGGATGAAAAGCCAAGAGGCTATGGAGGTTGTGGCAGACTAAACTGGAATTTCCACAGCAAACCTATTGTGACTTTGACAATTAAAATCTCTAAAATTAGAATGTTCTTTAATTTCAAGGTATAAAGTACACTTTCATTTTATCTCATGTATAAAAATGTACATAAACACTGATCATGAACCACATGTTGCTAGAAACAAAAAATGGAACGAGTCTAAGAGGCTGGTCAGAGAGAGGATATAACTTCCTTTTGCTGGGACACATTGATGGAAATAGTACTGTTATAACCCACACCCCCCTTTTTGGTAGTTTACACTTATTGAGCCTTTAGTCTGTGCCAAGTGATGTGCATGGGCATATATGTACATCACTTTAATTTACATGGATGATCTTATTTGATACTCACATTAATCCTAAGAGTTAGGTACTATTATTCCTATTTAAAGATGAGGAAACCTTTGCCCACAGGCACAAAGTGAATAAAGGCTAGGATTTGAAGACAAGTCTGTCTGACTCCAGAGCCCGTGCTTTGTCAAGTTTAATACAGTGGTCGCACACTGGGATGCTAGTGGAAAAGCAATCTGGCTTCCAGTTCTAGCTCTGTCACTTCTCAGCTGTTTGCTCTTGGATACAAGACTTATATGTCTTCAGTGCCATTGTCTATAAGAATGGAATAATAGAGAACTAATGAGAAGAATAAGTGATATACGTAACGTACCTAGCACAACACCTAGCCGCAGAGTAAGCACTAAAGAAATGTTCACTACTATCACTCCATACTATCTCCATACTATACATTATAACCTGTCCTGTCACCTTTCATATGTGGCATGATGGAACAAGGCCTAATTAGGAGTCAGGTGGTCTTTTTGTCACCATCTATTACTATCTCTGTAATTTGAATAAGCCACTTAAATCCCTGTATCTATGCTGTCCCATAAAACGGTGAGAGCAATACCTTGCCTCAGGTATACAAAGTTGTTCTAGAAACCAAGTGAAATCAGACATATTTCAAAAATCCAGAAAAGTATAAAGGGATAAAGGTGTTATACAGTCATAATCATTCCATTCGTGAATTTTTAGAGATTGAGGTGTCCGATTCATATTCCCATTTCTTTTTTCTCCTCAAAGAAAAAGGAAATCTAATGAGGTGAGTAACAGTGAGAAGAGTGGACACTTGATGATAATAAAAAATTGGCCATGTTTCAGCTGTGATAATGATAATATGGTTCTGTTTATGAAAATGATGTATCTTTTAGAGATATGTATTGAAATATTTAGTGTTAAAATGATATGATGTCTGGAATTGCTTCAAAATAATCCAGGGTGGGTGCAGGGATGTTGAGGAATGGGTGGGGATATTAAGGAAATAAAACAGACTATGAATGACAATAATTGAAACTGGGTGATGTATGCATGGTGGCTCATCTTACCATTATCTCAACTTTTGTATATGTTTCATATTTTCCACAATAAAAATTTAGCAAATACCATGAGTTTAAAACTCAAATGCCTACAGAGCCAGGCAGGTTACATAAATGAGGGAAGCAAACCAGATGAGGACTATGGAAAACTGAGAAAAATAGGTCTCATTCAAAGGGGATAGATGGCCCATACTGAGCTCCAGCTGACTGCTGCTGGACGGGAATATGGGGCTGGGCTGCCAGATTATCTGGTTTTTCAAGAGAAGCCAGAAATCAAAAATTTTATATAAAGTTTTCCAATCTTTAAATGTTGGCAGCTAATTCAAATATGTTTTATCAACACTGTGCTAGCCAACTAAAACAAGTATGAGGATCAGATTCAGCCTCTGCCTAACTGGCCAATTTGAGGGAATTTTGACAACTCTGGAGCAGTCAAATCCAATGGAATGTCCATCCAAAACCAACAAAACTAGAATGCTATTATTCTGCCCTGATCTTCCTTATTTCAAGTCCTACTGTTATATATGCTTCGTTTTCCACTGTCCACCCCTACCTGTGAGTTTCCATAACTTTATCCCTCACTCCTATTACCTAGTTCTGATCTCAAATCCCTGACCACTGAGGACTAAGACATCACAAGGTTTCAAGACAGGAGACCTTACAATAACAAATCAAGCTTTAGGCCCCACCTGACTTGACCTTTCTTTCTGACATATTTTGCTGCTCTTCTTAATGAAAAGCATGAATCTTGAGAGAGTCTTAAGAAAAAAAAATTATACAAAGTCTTCCAATCTTTAAATGTTGGCAGCTAATTGTAAGGGACAAGGTAATAGGCTGAGAAGGACAGGACATCCTAGAGAAATAGCAAGTCTTGTGTTTTTCTCAAAATATTTTTTTGAAAAAAGAAAAAAACAAAGCTAACTCTGCACTTGGGCTTCAGTTTCCTCCACTTTTGGACATTTCGTTTCAAGTTATGTCTTTTAATATTGCCTATCTCATATATGGCTGTTGTATTTGTTATTGTCTTGTTAGGTTTGTCCCTTAATCTTCATACTAAAGATATAAGTGGTTTATTCACCACCATTACAATGTTGGAGTATTCTGAGGTTGACTCTGAACTTTACTAAGGAGTTACGTACTTTCAAATGTGTTCTTGCTACTCTTTAGCACCATCTTCTTTTAGACTAGAGAACTCCCTCTAGCATTTCTTATAAGGCAGATCTAGCATTGATGGATTCCTGTAGATTTTGTTTGGGAAAGACTTGATTTCTCCTTCATATTTGAAGGTTAGTTTTGCTGGATACACAATTCTTGGCTGATAGTCTTTTTCCTTCAGTACTTTGAATATATCATCCCATTCTCTTTTGGCCTATAGGGTTTCTACTGAGAAATACACTGAGAGAAATACTGGGGCTCCGTTGAATCTTATGTGTTTCTTTTCTCTTGCTGCTGTCAGTATTTTTTCTTTGTCTTTGGTTTTTAATATGCCTTGGGGCACTTCTGTTTGGATTAAATTTGAGTGACCTCTGAGCTTCCTGTCCCTGTATGCTGTCATCTGTCTCCATACTTGAGAACTTTTCAACCATTATTTTCTTGAATATGCTTTCTACATCTCTTCCCTTTTCTTCTCCTTCAGGTATGCAAATTATGCAGAGGTTATTTCACTTTAGGGAGTCCTATAATTGCTGTATTTCTGTTTCATTTTTATTCTTTTTTTCTTTCTGCTCCTCTGATTAGATAATTTCATATGTTCTGTCTTCAAGCTCACTCACTGATACTTTCTTCTGTTTGATCAAATCTTCTGTTGGAACTTTCTATCAAGTTTTTCAGTTCAGATGATATATTTTTTCCTAGAACTTCTATTCAAAGTAGTCACATTTAGTGTGTGTTTCCTAGTCATGGCAGTGGAGCAGGGGTGGTGAGTCTGTTCTGAGTCCACCACTTTCCCTTATTCACCCCTTCTCCTATGACTACAAGCTTCTGAGAAATGTAGCTGGGTAATAAACATACAATTTTTTTCTAGGAGGTCAGGACAAAGTTCCTTGAGATGTAATGCTTTAAGCTGAGACAAGAAGAATGAGTAGGAGGTAACCAGATGGAGAATGTATGAGAAAACATTTCAGGCAGAGAAGTCAATGTGGGCAAAAGCCCCAAATTAAGGAAGCACTGGCACTTTTAAAGAATTGACAGAAAGCCAGTGTAGCTGCAGAAAGAGAGAGGGTGGCTAGAAATAAGGCTAAGGTAGCAGGCAAGATACAGATCATGCAGAGACTTGTCAAACCCCAAATGGGGAGCCCAGTAGATCCACAACATTGTGCTGGACACTATGGAGGCAACAGACACAACTCAGACTAGTCCCTGCCCTCCAGCAGCAAACAGCAGCTAGCAGGATATTAGAAAAATGATGCCAGGATTGCTAAAGAATGTTATTGGAAGTTAGTGAGGAGGAAGTAGTTACTTTTTAATGGAGGGATTAGGGGAGATGTCAGAGAAGAGGTGACAGTTACCTAAATCTTGAAGGATACATAGGATTTCAATAAATAGAGGTGGTCGAAGAATTTCTGGCAGCAGGAGCAGCTGCTCAAGAAAAAAAAAAACTGGCAAAAAAATAGATTCAAGGCAGTCCACAGCTTGTTTACGGGGAAAGAAAAAATTTGGAGATGGGAACAGTAGTGGGGAAATTACATTGTCACGTAATATAACTTTGGGATGGCCTTGAATGCCTAGCTAAGAAGTTTTGTCTTTATTCTATTGGTAATGGGTAGTTACAAAAGGCTTTTGAGTAGAGGAAGCCTGTGTTTTAGGACAATCTCACAGGGAGGAAGGCTGTAGTATCAGGGCTTTTCTAGCAATGTAGCATCACCTAGACAGGGTTAGCAACAGGGAATAAGAACAGTGCTCTTTTTTTTTTTTTTTTTCTACTTTAGAGATCTATATGTAATGACATCTTGAGGAAAGAGAATACTTTTTGTGACTGTTTGTAATGGTGCAGTTTCGGGCAGTCAGGGGGGAGGTGCTCAAATAATGAAATATAGTGAAAGGAATGCAGCCTATTCTGTAGAAGTGACAGTTTGGGGTGGAGTGAAGGGACAGACAGACTGAAAAGAAAATAAGAGTGATTTTATCCCATGTCACAATAAGGAATAATCTGTCTGGTTTTTCACATGAACATCTGTCCTGGCTGCGAGATAGGGTTAGATGATCTCAGAGGGGCCTTGCCCAATTCCAGGATTCTCAGAATGTGAAATGAGCAGCGAGACCAGTTATATCAGAGTATAGCAAATGCCAGGGAAAAAAATACAGGAGATTCGAAGCCAGGCTCTTCCAACAATTGAGCTGAGCCAAAACAGTCCTTCTGGAGGAGGAGATGTTGATAGTGAGGAAACCAGCTCCCAAAGGTATCAAAGATTGGAGCATTATGCCCAGCACATCTGGGAAAAACCTACAGGTTCAAGGGAGGCCTAGGGCTCATCACCCCAGAGACACACCTCTGTCCTCCTAGCTCTCTAGACCAGTCAAGCATAAGAGAGCCACAGAGTCTTCCTTTCAAAGATAGTACCCTGTAGCACAGAAATTGACTGCCTCCAAGTATTTGTCTAACCACATTAAGCTCATCTACAAGTTAGGGGTCTAGTTTATAAAATCTCCAATTTTATAGTTTCTTTACAGGCAATAATGATTCTTCGAATGGAGCAATTTTTGACTTCTACAGTAAGTCAATGACTAGGATAGAAGAATGGGCATTCCTCCCTGGCCGTGACCAACCACCTTTGATGTAAGAACCTGGCAGAGGAAATTAACCTGGAGGGCAATGTAGTCTCACCTAGATCCTCACAAACATGCAATACAACATCCCCAGGTTCCTGTTAGCCCTAAATTTCTGGAAAGTCACTTGGAAGCTTCCTTTTGGCAATTTCTTATTGGCACTAGCAGATATCCAGGCACATATATACCTACTTACCATCGGATTATGATTTTCATTCATGTTATTTTGCAACTTCAGTACATGAAACTCATCTGTCCATTTGTAAAGGACATGTCCATCTGCAAATGGCTAGCTTGGTTCTGCCCCAAGGAAGGGGGAAACACTTAGGGCCCTTAAATTTGTTAAAGCTAGTAGTTCTAATGTGAGATAAGAAAAATAAACACATTTCACCCTAAACAGGAACTAATTCTGTCTGCTTTCTCTGACTTACAAGGTATCAAAGCAAAGTTTATAAAGTTTAAATGCCTCACAAGTACACTACAGTGGGATCATTATTTTATTTATTCTGCTTATCAAAAATCATAATTAGGGTGCCAGCAGGTTATCTCAGCTGGTTAACACTCAGCCTTGTAACACCAAGGTCACAGATTCAGATCCCCACACTGGTTAGCCACCAAAATTAATTAATTAATTAATTAATTTTTTAAAAAATCAGAATTAGCTTGGTGTTTACATTACTAATAGGACTCTTTCCAAGTATATTGACATTTCAATTGGTTCTGAATGGTCTTAAAGTATTCTCTGACTTGTACTGATATGCATATGAGTACAACATATATACATACACATAACATACTCATATATGTATATAAATACCGAAGCATAGACACACATCTACATGCAATCATATACTTATATACATGCATACATATACACATACTCATCTATATAGACATACAAGCAAATAGATAGGTTAGATAGACAAATATAGATATATCCACACATGTAACCATACAGATACATATACACACATACACACAGACATATACACCTAAAAGCAATACTGTGAGGAATGCTGATTGTATAGGAAGAAAGAATTAGTAAATTTATTTATTTTCTTATTTACGTTGACAAATAGATCTTTTCTCTATGATTAAAAATCTGTTACATGTCATTGGTGATAATAATAAATTCACTTTGGATTTTTCAGGTCTCTTGAATTTCACAAGTAAAATTCAGGTCAAAATGTATTAAGGTCTGTGTTCAAGTAAGTTAACAAATATTTCTCTTTTGGAATTGAAGTATAAGTCAAAGGCTAATTAATATGTCTTAAAATATTTTTTCTATGTGACACTATCTGACATAATGTTAAGTCTAGTTGGAAAAAATAAATAAAGCCTTGCCCATTTAAACCCAAATGTATGAACTGATTTAAATATAAAAATATAATAGTTCCTGCCTGGCAAGAAAGTGGGTTGCTCTCTTTAAATACAGAGAATAAAGAAGCATGAGTGAGTATATGGGTATGTAAGTGGAGGGACTAGGCTAAGAAGGCGTTAGACAGGTTATTTATTGGATCAATTATCCATATGCTATATTTCCCCCAAATGGAATACATCCTAAGTTAGTTGTTCTCTAATCTTTATGACAAAAAATTGCTAAAAAATTTTGCAAAAAATTGGCAAACATATTTTCACCTGTTCTAACAAAGTTGCTCAGGAATATGCCATAAAATCTATATGTATACCATCTAACCTGTTTTATGTACTACAAACTGGAAACAATTTTCTTAAAATGCACGTTTTTTCATTGTGCATTGTGCTTTAAAATAATACTGGGTTCAACCAAATAGATTTCCTACCACAGATGATCATGACTTATTTTCTTACAGAATTGATTTTCATATAAATTAAAATTATAGTTTACTATCAAAAATTAGAAAATACGGAAACCCAAATGTAGATGTGAAAATGACATGCAATCCTACAACCAAGAGATTAATGACTGAGAACATTTTTGTATATATTATCCTAGTCTTTTAATAAAAATACAAGGTTACTTCAAAAAGTTCATGGAAAAATAAAATTAAAAGATAATATGAATCTATGACTTCACTCGTAAGTGGGAGCTAAGAAAGAAAGAAACATACAAGCAAGGAAAAAAACAACAAAAGAAACAACAAACACAATAATACATTGAATTTTCAGAAAGAGAAAAAAGAAGTGTGGTTATTAAAGGGATAGAAGGGAGAGAGAGAAGGGGGTTGGGAGAAATTGGTTAATGGACACAAAGAATGACCACGTTTTGTAATGATGAACATGCCATCTATCCTGATTTGATCATCACATATTGTACAAAAATACTGATAATCAGCTCTGTATCCCACACATATGTACAATAAATTATGTTTCAGTAAATATATAGGTAATATGAATCTTTTCATGAACTTTTTGAAAGGCCCAGCATATACACTTAGATAATTTTAAGTAAAATTCAGATCATATTATATGTTATGTTTTGTAATATCATTTTTGCTTAATAATATATCATGAATATCCTCATTTTGTGACAATAAAAATACATTTTGATCATTATCATTTTTAGTGGCTTCATAGAATTCTAGTATATGGGTTGTCATAATTTCTTTAACTAATACCTTATCATTAGATATTTCAATTATCCCCAGTTATTCACACCATAATTAACACTGTGATGAGCATCTTTGTATTAGATTGAACCATATGTAATTGCCATTGTTGTAGGTAAAAAAGGGTTAAATATTAGCGATTTTAAATTATTCAACTTAATACATACATCTGTATACCAAACTCTGATTTTTGCATTAGGATAATTTTCTAGAAGTAGAATTACTGAATAGGAAGGTATGCACATTTCAAAGACTTGAAACATATTGCCAGATTCAGAATTGATCTTCATTACCTTTTATTTCTGAAGCATCTCTTCTTTATCACTGGGGTTCCACATGATGTATTGTTGAGAAAAATACAGATTAACAAGTGTAAGAAATATTCATCTAATATTTGGACAATTGCCTGATATGCCAAAAACAAGGTGTTTATGTTTCATATAGTAAAAATAAATGCTCACAAAAGAGCTTAAGTTTCATATATTTATTTAAAGAAAAAAATCCATTTTCAACAAAATATCACTACAACCAAAGAGTTTGGGTTGCCCTGCAATCTATTCTTATTGTCCAGCAAGGGCATTTACATTCTTTATTTGAAATATCAGAGGAAAATCCCAGTTGCACTATTACAGTGAGCAATACTGAAGTTAACTAAGTTGTCCTAATTATTGTGCAGCAGGTAATTTCCACTTGTTTTCATTTCTTGGAAGCTGGGATGGTACTGGAGGATGTGTCTTAAGAACATGATCCTTTTTAAAAATAATTTTTTAAAATTAGCCCATTTTAACCAGAGGTTACAGAGAAAATCCAAGTGTGGAGGAATAATGCTCAAATAAAAAAAATAAATAATGGAGTATACTTCTCGATGTAATCCTTAATAGGAAAGGAAAAAAATGTAAAGTTATCTAAGTGTTTTTTTTAGGTATCTGATTTGAATATTACAATACAAAAGCAGTAATGGCCAGTTGTTCTAAGGTCTTTTAATGAGGACTAGAATATGAATAGGGAGAAAAAGAAGAAATATTAGTTTGGGATCAAAGATTAATTTATTGACACCAATTCTTCCCCCACCTTGTATCCATGTCCTTTGCCATGTCACTTTGCAGTTCCTCCCAGTAAAGATCAAGTTTACTTCCCCACTTTTTGACTTTGGGCTCAGCCATGACTTGCTTTGGCTACTGGAATACAGGTAAAAATGACAGCGTGCTAGTTTCAGGACTAGACTTTAAGAGGCAGTGCATGTTTGTGTATGTGTGTGTGTGTGTGTGTGTGTGTGTGTATATATATACTTTATTGAAATATAATTCACATAACACACAATTCACCCATGTAAAGTATATGATTTAGTGGATTTTAGTAAAATAGAGTTGGGCAATAATCACCACAATCAATTTTAGAATATTTTCAACACCCTAAAAATAAACCCCCATGCTCATTAGCAGTCACTCCCCATTCTCTCCAACTTCCCCCTCCCCGCCCCCTAGCCCACCCAGCCTTTGCCAACCAGTAGTCTACTTTAGATTTCTACAGATTTGCTTATTCTGGACATTTTATATAAATAGAATCATATGGTACATGATCCTTTGTGACTGGCTTCTTACATTTAGCATACTGTTTTCGAGTTTCATCATCCATACTGTAGCATGAATCAGTACTTCATCCCTTTTTGTGGTTAAATAATGTTTCATTTTATGGGTATAGCACTGCTATGGGTCAAATGCGTCTCCCAAAAGTTATATGTTGGAAACTTGATCTTCATTGTAACAGTGTTAAGAGGGCGAAAAATCCAATTATGGTGTTTGAAAGGTAGGGCCTTTGAGAGGTGATTAGATTGTGAAGGCCGTGTTGTCATGAATGGATCGATTCATTCATGGAGTAATGAGCATAGTTCTGATGGCTTTATAAGGAGGGCAAGTGAGAAGGTCAGCTCTCTCTTGCTCAGACCATTCTCTTGTCATATGAAACACTGCATTGCTGTAGGGAGTCACCACCAAGAAGAAGAACCTCACCAGTGTGTGTTCCCTGGAAATTTCATTTTATGAATTACCCAGTTTTAGGTATTCTGTTATAAGCAACAGAAACAGAATGATACAACCACATTTTGTTTATCCATTCATTAGTTGTTAAAGATAGGTGGTGTTTCCATATTTCCATGGTTATCATGGATAGTGCTTCTATAAACATTTATGTACAAGTTTTGGTGTGGATATATGTTTTCACATCTCTTGGTTATGTATCTAGGAGTAGAATTGTTGGATCATATGGTAACTCTCTGTTTAACCATTTGATGAACTCCCAAACTGCTTTCCCACAGCAGTGTATGATTTCTCCACATCCTCACCAACATTTGTTACCTAACTTTTTGTTTACAGTCATCCTAGTGTGTGTGAAGTGGTATCTGATTGTGGTTTTGACTTGCCGTTCCCTAATGATTAATGATGTTGAGCAATTTTATATGTCCTTATTGATGATTTGTATATTGTCTTTTGAAAAATATCTGTATAAATCCTTTGTCCACTTACCTCTTCTGCCTCTGCCATGGCCAGGAGAAGAGCTTCCCTGGGGTAGCCAGTGTACCTTCATCCAGAGCCCCAGAATGAGTGCACCTGGAGTAGATCAGAACCAACCAGCAGCAATCAGCCTACCCCAGTCAGACCCACGACTTGAAGCATAGCCGACCAACCAAGCTGCCTTGATCAGACAACCGCTGATTAATATATAAGAAATAAGTACTTATTGTTGTGTTTCACTGAAATTTTGTGATGGTTGTTACTGAGCAATACCTGACTGATACTGGAGGGAAGGGAAAGAGGTAACATTACTACTTATAGATGGCAATATGTGTATAGAACTGCTGATAGCAATTCTTTGCCTTCTACCTCTCTTCTACCTCTTCCACCAAAATGAAACAGGTACACACCCTCCAACCTTGGCGACACCTCTGATAGTTACCCGGGTACCTTTTGAATCATCTCATCATACATTTATTACTACATTGCTAGTATATACTTTTAAGAAGTTCCTGAAGAATAAAATTAATTTTATAATAGACAATTTTAAGTCAGCCGAATATATAATAACAATATACTTTTTTGTAATCCTTTTACTATTAGTACTTTATTATGTCTTCCTTCTGTCCACCCACCCTTATGACTTACCATTCCTGCCTCACCAAAAAGAAAAAAATAATCCTGAATGAGAAAAATGAAACTCTTCTTTCTTTGCTTGTTACTACTAAGTGTTCTGGGATGTTTCCACCAATCAAGAAAAATGCAGGGCTGGCTGGCTAGTTCAGTTGGTTAGAGAGTGATGCTGATAACGCCAAGGTCTAGGGTTCAATCCCTGTGGCCAGCCACACACAAAAAATGCAAACAAAGAATTTGAAAGTGATTTTTTTAGTCAGATATAAAATATGTAATGTATCCTTCCATGGGTGCATGCATTGAGTAAACAGGAGACCCAAGGAGAGAGATGGAAAATAAGCAAGGCAGACAATTAAAATAGTTCACCAGTGCATTCTCTTTCAGTGGGAAGAGCTAATCTAAAACCCTGTCCATCACTAACTTTACAATAAATCAGCCATGGAAAAGAAGATACATTAAACAGAGTGAGCAAACTGACATCAGCTACTGTACAACCAGACACTTACTACATAATCGGAGTAACATCCCAAGAGCAGTCAGTCTGGTGTGTCTATCACTTTTTCATCTCTTTAGCTAAGAAGAACTAGCTATCACCTACAAGCACAGGTTAAAGAAAAAAAAGATCACAATCTTATATCAATAGATGTTTAGATGATGAATAGGAATCATACTTAGAATTAAGTAAGGAAGTTAAGAGTAATTTACTGAGAGGTAATTTCTTTTGAACCTAAGATCACTACCCTCCTGTAGCACAGACAAATAAAACTGTCTAACAGAAAATGTGGCATGATAATATCACTCTTTAAAGAGTTAAAAAAATGGAAATACAATAGACACACATTACAAGATATATAGCAGTTTCCCAAAGCATTTATGTTTTTATACTGACCCAAATCATATTAGCTTTTCAGTCTTTATTAATACAAAGAATGTTAGTCTTTAAAAAGAAATCAACAAAACAAACAAAAAAATCTTTAACTTTTGAGATAATCTCAACAAGTAAGTTAGGATCAAAGCCAGGCCATTATCTCTGGCTGAGCACATCTGGTGCAAACTTTTGGAATCTTCCATGAGTTGCTGAAGCACAAAGTTTAAACACTCAAAAATCAGTGTAATTATCAAGGAAAACCCCTCATCTCAATAAATTTAGAAAAAGCATTTGACAGAAAAAAATATCAAATCTTCATTTCTGTTTTTCGGGGGGGTTTTATGGTTGTTTTTTAGCTATTAGCAATCTAGGAATAGGTGGGAATTTCCTCACTCTGATAAAGGACAATTCTGAAAAACCACAGTTAAGGGAGCTGAAGCTATAGTCTCAATTTTCTCTGTGAAGGAGGTAATGTTCTCTGCCTGTGCCATTTTCAGGGTCAATCACGTTGCTACTGTTCATAGATACTGCAGAACTAGGAAGGAAAATAAAACTAAACTCTTGGCTTTGAGCAAGTAATGTAAAAGCCAATCATCTATTAGAATTGCTTGAATTCACTAAGCATCACTGTGACAAGCACGGCACATGATATGATGTTACACCCCAATGATTACTGCTCTCATAAGACAGTCGCTCTCAAACTTCGGTATGCATTCAAAGCACCTGGAAGCTTATTAATATTCCTATGCCTCGCCCCACCCCAAAGATTCTAATTCATAGGCTGGAGTGGAGCCTAGAAATCAGGGAATTCACATATTAGAAAAGCTTCCCTCAATTCCCTGATACTGATTCACGTGGTTCTTAGACCCCATTCAGAGAAATAATGACAGGCTATAAGACATCATGAATATGGCAACCTAATTTTGCTGGAAGGGTATTCGATGACAATGCTGTCTCCTAGTGATCGGGTCATCTGTTGAAATCTTTATGGGCCACAGAGACACACTCTTCTTCACATGTTCTCTGCCCCTGCCTCTGTGACACAATTGGATTTTAGGCTTCTTCCTTTTCCTCTGGCTGCCCACTTGGCAATTTTGCCAGGGACTGGCTCTGTATTGAGACATGTGAAATTGCCAGAGAAAGGGGAATTTTGTGGCCCACTTCCTGATGAAGTCATATTTCCTTCTGCCTCTCCTTCTCCTCTGCCTGTACCTTCTCTGCTCAGCCTCTGAAAGGGTCTGCCAGAACTGTGCCTGCTATCAGGATCTTCTCCATTTTTCAGCAGAGCTCCATGTGTAGAAAACCATGTATCACATTATATGTGTAATTAAAACCATTTAAGTCAAAACCAATTGTACGTGGTGAAAAGATACACTGGTAAACTAGCCTAAATCACAACTACTTCTATCCACATTCATTTGCTTTGTGTATGCAAAGTGCAGTTGAAAGAGCAGCATGATGTCTGACAGGCCCTGAAAAGCTGCACTTGCTGTAAGCAATTTAAATTGAGCACTATTATCGTTTACAGATTTATTCTGTCTAGAATCAATAAGAAGAGAAGGCCTGAAAGCTTTAAGTTGATGCTAATCACTTTGGGTTCAGTAACTCCTTGTAGTTATGCATATTCTTCCTTTGTGTCTTAGTCATTGTAGCTTCTTGGGCAGCAAAATATTTAAATGATCTTTAAACATATTACACGGTCTCTTCCCCGCTTCACAAAATTTAGCATCTATGAATGTGCTGTGGTAGAAAACTTTCTTTGAAGAGAGTTAATAACAGGTGCAAGAAGAAAAAAGCAGCTAATAAAGACAGATGTTGGGGCCGGCCCGGTGGCACACTGGATAGTGCGCCGCTTGGGAAGCGCGGCGGCGCTCCCGCCCGAGGGTTCGGATCCCACATACAGACCGGTTCCCGCTCACTGGCTGAGCGAGGCGTGGGAGCAACACTGAGGGTTGTGACCCATTGCCGGACACGGAAAAAAGACAAAAGAAAAAAAAAAAAAAAAAAAAAAAGACAGATGTTGAGAACAAAAAAGGACTGGTACCCAATTTCAGAGGTAACTTTGTTATGCCTATTGACATCTACTTCTATCAACACAAGTCTTAGAATATTGGCCTTAGGGGGACACTTAAGGATCATCTCATTTCACCTCCCCTTTTCAGATGGGCAAATTGACACCAAGGGGGGAAGTGACTTCTCCAGCTCCTGGAGAGTCAAGCTTTGACTTCCTTCTTCCCTCTGTCCCTCCCTCTAGCCTTCACCTGTCTCAGGACCAGCCTGGACTCTAAGGTTAGCTGTTTAAGTCATGTTATGCCTAGAACCGGGAAACCCTGATCTTTTTGACCTTCTTTGTCAGTCCCCAAATCTGGGGAACTCCACTGTTAGCATTTACTGAATCCTACTTGACTCACTCTCTGGGGCCTGCCCAAATCTAGTGATTCTAGTATTTTCCAAATCAATCCATGCCTTCCTAATTCCTATTCCCAGCAATCAAGTTCAGACACTCATTCCCTCTCCCCTAAATTATTGGCACAGCCTCCTAACTCCTTCCTAACACCAGTGTCTCTGTCCCCAACCCCATCTCTACTGCCTCTCTCCATACAGCTGGAAGTCCTAAAGCCAAATCACCTTATGACTCTATTTTTGAAACCCGTCAATGGCTCCCTATAATGGGCAACATAGAGTCTTACCTCCTTGATGCAGTATTCAAGGCCTTCTAGGAACTGGTCTGCACTTATTTATCTAGCCTAATCTTCCAGTCTCCTTGCTGTACTATATACCCCAAACTAGACTACTGGCCTGTTTCCAAATGTATCCTATGTTTCCCCTTATCCTTAATTTCATGATTAATCTTTCAAAGAATCAGCTTAACTGTTCATCCTGCCAGCAACGTCCTAGAAATTCTCTGTCCTTCTTCTTTCAAGGCACTTATTTTAGAAAGACATATTTGATTCTTATATTTTTCCTACTCAGGCTATATGCTTCTTGACAGCATGAACCATCTGCTTACTTGCTGAGTCAAGCAAAAGTCATGGTTTAGCATGCAGCTATTGAAGCAGAGCTGTGCAATGGAGAAATAATGTGAGCCACATATGTAATTTAAAACTTTCTAGTAGCCACATTAAAAAAATAAGAACATATAGGTAAAATTAAATGTAATCCTATATGTTAACTCATATCAAAATATTATCATTTCAACATGTAATAATATTAAAATATTATTGAAGTATTTTGTATTCTTTTATATAAAGTCTTTGAAAACAGGTTCGTTTTTTAAGTTTGCTATGCATATCAACTTACACCAGCCACATTTCAAGTGCTCAATAGCCCCATGTGGCCAGTGACCACCATATTATACAGTAAAGGTCAGGATTTTTCCAGTCAGGGTTCAAATTACAGCTCTGTAACTTATAGCTGTGTGATCAAGACTAATTGCTTAATCCCTCCATGCCTCAGTATGAGCATCTCTAAAATGAGACCAGTAATAGTACCTACCTCACAGGGTTATAGTGAAGATTAAATGAGAAAATGTGAGTAGAGAGCTTTGCATGTAGTTTAGTGCACAAGAAATGGTAGTCATTATTTATAGTATTATCAACTTTGTAGCTACTGAAAGGTCTAGATAACATCCATCCTTAGCAACTAGTGCATGTTTATTGAATTGAATTGAATTCTGCTCAAAGTTCCTCAGATAGTAGAGGGATTAAAAGGTAATGTTTACAAGAAATTAGCCTGAAAGTATGAGGTGTATTAAACTACAAAATCACAATGAAATATACTGTACTTGTATTTTCAATGTATTTGCAGCATCTCGGATTTTCTCTACTTCTCCCTGGACCCAGGAGAAAGGAACTTCTATCACTCAGATTACTATTTCTCAACCTTGGCTGCATATTGGAATCACCTGGAAAGTCTTTTAAATTCCTACTGTCTTGGTCCACTCCCCAAACTTTCTGATTTAATTGGTCTTGGGTAGGGCTTGGACATTGTTAGTTGTGAAAACTCGCCAAGGTATTCTAATGTGCACCCAGGGCTGAGAACCATTGGCCCAGATCACCTTACCACCCACATCAGAATGATCTGAGGTACTGGTTTAAAAGGCAGATTCCTGGGCTCTATGGCAAGCATCAGACAAAAGTATTGGAGAGTGTGAACCACAAGGAGTCTACCTTTATAGTAAGTTCCTCAGATGATTTTGCCTTTCTGGCATTCTCACCACGCCTCTCTCTACACACATCTCCCCAGCCACTGTATGTGGACTGCTCTTCCAACTGCATGTGCTCAGAGGGTTACCTACTGTCCTTGGTCTCTGGATTAAAAAAACCTTCCCTGCTCAGTGGGTGTTACCTCCCACTCCCCTCCCCCAAACATAGCTGCTATGTGCTTGAAATCAAATTCACTGCTCTAACCCATGCAAGGCCTGGTTCTCCCATATCCCCCATCCCATAGCAGCAGGAAGGCTGACATCTGTCAGAAATGAGGAATATAAAATCAGGGAAGGTTTCACAGAGGGAACTGCATGTGAGATGGGCCTTGAGAGATAGGGGAGGATTTCCTGAGGCAGAGATGACAGAAAGAGGCAACGGTTTGACCAAGGACATAACTTACTGGTAGAGGATGAAAGCACGGCCTTTGGAATGAGAGAGTCATAGGTTCAAACTCTAGTCCTGCCCCTTCTTAGTTCCATCCATGACCCCACTCCTCTCACCCCAGCACCTCTTAGTCTTTCTTGCTTTCTAACACTACATTAATAGCTGCACCTGCTCAATTAGGTGCCCATGCTCCTTTGTCTCTGGGCAGGAAGCGCCCCTGTAGGATTTATAATAATTCCCCTCTTCCACATAGCTCACTTCTGTACATGTGCAATTGTCTAGTGGCAGCCGTTTTGTCTTTTCCTCTCAGTCCCCTGCTCTGACATGACTGACATGACTTTTAAAGCTGGATTTTAACCATGGTTGCTAAGTCGTTAGAAATCATTGTTCTGACCAATGAGTGCCCAATTCAGTCTATTTTGTTGTAAATAGTTTATCCAGATTCCAGGCTTTGTAGTAACCTCACTCAAATGCACAAGCTCAGCTGTCAAACCTCAGTTCCAGTTGCCCCTCAGTCATCTGTGATCGTAAATCAGTGATTCTCAGTGTGGTCTGAGGAAGACAAAGATCAGAGTCAATTGTAGGATAATGTTAAAATGCAGATTCCCAAGTCCCACCTAAACCTGCTGGATCTGGATCCCTAGACATGGAACCTGGGGGTCTGATTTAGTTTTCTTTCTCAATTGCAAGTTTGCTTGGGGATGGAAGGCTAATGAGACCATGGAGGAGTCTTCAGAAAAACAGGTGGTGGTGCCAAAGGAAAACTTTGATCATCTCCCTCTTTTACTTATTACTGTTCTGTTTTCCTTCAACTATGAAGGGCAGAGCCTTGGCAGTGGCAGAAGTGTTGCTGGTTATTCTGACACTGCATTCCAAAGCTTACTGGGGAGTCTGGTCTCATGCTTAGATTGTATAATCTTAAGACGATTTCACTAATCAGGTATTGTGTTAAGAGTAACTAATGAAATGGTGTGCTCCCCTTCGTAGGCTCTAAGCTTCGAAACAGGGATTCTAGGAAGAAAATCTTAAATGTAGGAATAACCTATGATAGAATTACAGTCTTCTGGCAGAGTTCTGGAAAGGAGAAGGAGGTACTGAGAGGTGGGGACAGAGAGAGAGGAGATAAAGGAAAATTGTAGTAATTCTGCTAATATGTCCTGTTGGCAACTAACCCATAATGGGTCTCAATTTCTATGTTGCTTCCTGGAAACATCCCTCTTAAGGCATCACTGGGTACTGCTGGGTAGCATTCCTGTTTAGCCTGAAACCCCTGGACAAAAGAGTATCTTGGTCCTAGGAAGTGGATGCCCCTGAAAAGCACTCTGTGGATATGACTGTGCCTGCAGGAGTCCAGCTGGACCTTGGTGAGGCCACAAGGCTTGGTTAGCAAACCCAATGGATGTGGCTGGTGGCCAGCCAGATCCATTTGGTGGCATTAGCAGTCCTGCTTTCTCTTGTCTCTGTAGATATTAAGTTAAATCTAGCGTGATCAATGACAGGGTTTGGATGAGAATGATTTTTTTAAAAATCAGGAACAGTTTTGCCTAAAGGAAGAATAATTATATTTTAACTTGAAAAGCAAAGGTAATAGGCAGCCATCCTTATATGTTTGACAAGAATCTGCAAAGTGCCTATTTTATGTGCAGTGTCATGCTGCGTGTTGTCTCTTTGCCCTAGCAGGTCCCTTTGCCAGGAATGGATGGCTGCCTCCTAATCTTGTCTTTCAAGACAAAGCTTAATTTCCCCCTCCTCAGTATTCCCCAGTAGTAGGTGACCCATTCACCAATCACTCTCCATCACATTACCTGATTTTATCTTCTTCATAGTGCTTTTGAGTACCTGAAATTACCCTATTTGTTTCCTTTCTCTCTTCCTCCCTCTCTCCCCCACTCCCTAGAATGTAAGTTCTGGGAAAGAAAGCTGGTCATGTCTGTCTTGCTCATTTCTATATCCGCAGTGAATAGCCACTCAAATATTTGTTGAAAAAATGAGTGAGACACTTGGAATATAGAAATCTTCAGGCAGGTCTTAAAGGACATGGCCGTGGATCAAAAGAGGAGACGGCTTTCACGGTAAGGAAAGTAGCGTAGAAGAGTTAATGACCTAAGATCCCTGGGCACCCACGGGGAGCGGCCAGCTCATAGCCCAGGGGCCAGGTTAGGGAGCAATAAGTGCTGTCATTGGAGAGACAGGGAAAGTGTGGAGGGAACAGGAAAGAGCAGGTAGAATGGAAAGCCACCTGCTGGGATGAGGATGTACACGATCCAAAAAGCAGTGAGAAAAATCACTGGGTTATTGAGCAGGAAGCTACGTTGAAAACAGCATTTAACAGAGTTTATCCTTAAAGAACAGACAAGAGTAAAATCAATCATGTTCTCAAGTACACTAGTTCCTCAAGTAACACCTGGTTAGAGAACACAACCTAAAGCAGATAAATGTCTTACCCCTCTTATACTTCTCTTTCTATAAAATAGGAACTGAAGCAACATCGCCAACAATAATAATACAATGGCAATTCTATTATTAGGCACTAATCCATACAACAACCTTAGGAGGTAGGTACTGCTACCAGCACCATTTTAGAGATCAAGAGATAGAGGCTCAGGGAAAAGCTTCCAGAATTCAAACTGAAATCTGGTCCAGAGTTCCATTAAGCACCATCTGTAATATGAAAATTTCAAAGATAAAATCCCACTTGTAAACTTATTGGGAGAAGCCACCTTAAAACAGGCAAAATAATCTTAGAAGAGATTTCTGGACACTAAAGCCTGAAATGAAAATGTTGTATTTGTACTCTGCTCTGACAGAAGGCAATCTAAATGTATTATGAGGTACTGTGACATAGTGTTAAGAATACCTTTGAGAATGAGGTAAACCTGTTGTGCAGAAGCTTTTTAGTTTGATGTAGTCCATTCATCTTATATTTGCTTTAGTTACCTGTGCCTTTGTAGTATTTTTGTTTGTTTGTTTGTTTTTACTTCTTGGAAGACATTTATTAATTCTCTTCTATGCACAAATGGTTAAATTAGGCCACATGTCAAATGGATCTTCACGAAATGCTATTCTTTTTTTTTCGTTAATGTAACAAGGAACACCAGTAGCTTTTATTTTGTCCGTTTATTTTTTAGCTCCCACCAATGAGTGAGAACATGTGGTATTACTTTTTCTCTGCCTGACTCGTTTCACTCAATATTATTCTCTCAAGGTTCATCCATGTTATTGCAAATGGCAGTATTTCACTCGTTTTTATAGCTGAGTAATATTCCATTGTGTATATATA
>NW_007734749.1:86215-88193 GCF_000696425.1 Galeopterus variegatus | reverse complement strand
AAACATATACAGTGTATATTGAAAAAAAAAAAAAAAAAAAAAAAAAAAGAAAGGTGAATTCTGAGAAAAGTTATCGGCTTTCACTTACTAAACCACTTAATGCTTGTTCTGCTGGTCCATAATAATATGGTATTAATCTACTGTAAGCCATCTCAGTTAAACAGCCAGGAGATGTCTTTTATCATACTTTCCCAATTATGAGGGGGAGGTGAGTTGCAAACAGGAAGGAAGAGATTTTGACTCAAAGATCCAGAGGGTCAGAAGTGTGTAATTTATCAGACAAAAATCAGAAAATAGATGTACTGCATTAAGGACTCAAAAAGAGAAAAAGAAGAGTGACCAAGTGGGAAGAGGATAGATAATGGTGTCAGACAAATTGGGGTGTAAATGTTCATTCTTCCACCTGCAAGTTGTGCGATCCTGGCAAGTTAAATACCTCATGCTTTGGATTCCCTCTCTGAAAAATGGTTCTAAAACCAACTTATTAAGGATGTTTTTTAGGACTTAACACTTAACATCACATCAAATATAAAGCACCTTAAGGAGCAAAAAGTACACACTTGAAGAAGCCAGTTATCTTTTGTCTTCTTTAGTCATTTTGTGATTGTTATTTTGGAGATTGTAATGATTTTAGAAGAAATTATTACTTTTTTGGACTATACTTCTGACCATATTCTTATTTTCCAAACCACTTTTTTTGCTTTGTTTTGGTCCATAAGAATGTCATCATGTTTTGGGGAATTATTTCTTCTACATGGATCTAAGACACCACCTCATTCCAGTCATCCCCTTTCCTGGCTAATTATTTCTTATTTTTACTTTCTCAATGTAAATGGTACTTCCTCAAGAATAATTTTCCTGAACACCTACTTTGCCATCTGGATAAGTTTAATTACTTTGTCACAGGTCTCACAATACCCTGTGTTTTATCTTCTGTACTTACACTTTTTTTTTTTTTCATTCAATGATCTGTATGTGCCGGGCACTTAAATTATAATGGAGTTCTGTTTGTAATTTTTGATTTAATGTCACCTTCCCCATCACTGCATACTCCTGGAGTGGCTGTTTGGAATAGTCCCATTTATACCTCCACATCTAGTGTGGTGCTTGCTACAAAAGAGGATTGAAGAAATAATTGTTGCATGCTTATGGATGTTGGATATTACATACACATAAAACAGAATTCTAGGATCATCAATGTTATTTTAGATTATTTAACATTAATATTCTATCTATCTAATTTTGGATAATAAAGAATCCATGCAAAATAATCTATGGCACAAGTAACAATTATGATTTATTTCAGATCAAGCACTCAGATTAAACACACATTCTCAGGATATATTTTAGCCATGAGAATTAATCTCTCTCTATCCTTCTCCCTTCCTTTCTCTCTCTCTCTCCCCCTCTCATTTTTTGTGCACACATATATACATTATACAAACAGGAAAGAATTCAGAGTATAGGTTTGAGGACAGATAATCATTTAAGCCTTCAATAATGACCAAATGTGCAATTAACAGACATCAAAGCATCACCTAGAGGGTAACTAAGAAGGGATAAGCAATATATTGAAATTTCTAGGAGTTATTTATGAGAGAAGTCTATTTAGTAAAGAACCATGTTTTGTCCCATTTTAATTTGGCTCATATTTTATGTTCATGATTTACACCATATTTTCGTTTCTTTTTCCTTTCTATTCCATTTTCTACTTTCTCTAAAACAAAAAGAAATTCTAGTACATAATGTAATGAAAGAAAGAAATAAGATGACCTCCATTTACTATTTAAAAATTCTGCTTAATCTATTCTAGCACCCTTCCCATTCCTAATTAGAGATGATTATAAAGCATCTTGACCTTAGGCAAATAAGGCTAAATCTGATATTGTTATGTCTTGTTCTTCTACTCTTGAAGATAACTTCTGAATTCAAAATAGGTAAACCTGGTGAAAAATTGGAAGACAAACTCAATAAGCAT
>NW_007734749.1:84462-85526 GCF_000696425.1 Galeopterus variegatus | reverse complement strand
AACTTCTGAATTCAAAATAGGTAAACCTGGTGAAAAATTGGAAGACAAACTCAATAAGCATTCACTTTGCAAGCAATCCATAGAATGCCTTTTCTCAAAAATCTAAATAGTCTAATTCATAAATTTATAAAAAAGTCATATGATAAAATAATACTAATATAATGCTAAAAGTCATATGAAAAAAATAATACTAGTATAAAAATCACTATAATAAATTTCTAGATAAAAAACAATCTTGGAATGTAGTTCAGTCTACTCAAGAATTTACCTTCATTAGTTTTGTGGGTTTCTGCCCTTTGAATATGTGTTCAAGCTAACAACTTATCAATTTCTAACAATTAAACCTTGCCTTTTCACTTTCATTACCAGCTGGTGTTTTTCCCCTGAAGATTATTAACAATTTCAAAAAGTTACAAGGCCTCTGCCTGTTTTCAGCAGAAAATGACATAGGAAAATATTATAATTTTTTAGTAGTGAAATAAACCAAATACTATTAATAACTCAAGAAGCGTGAGGGAGCATTTTTGGTAGTGTGAAGTATCCTTAAGACTATTTATCAATAACAACATCTAATGTGCTCTAAAGTTCTCCACTGAGGTTAGTGTTTAAATTATTTAGAAGTAAGCATTAGAAGCAATGAACAGTGGGCCTGAGGAATGAGTGGCTAAAAGCCATGCTAATTATTAATCCCTTTTTGTGGTAGCATCAATGTAGGGCTACTAGAAAAACAAGCAAAAAAAATCAAGGAAATATGACATATGAAAGGACTATAATTATCAAATACCAGACCCCATACAACAGGAAACCCTTGATATGTCTAAAAGGGAATTCCAAGTAGCAACTTAAAGAAACTCAGTGAAATATATGAAGACTTGGTTAGATAACAACACAATGAAATGAATAAAAAAGCATCAATACAGGACATGGAGAAAATTTATAACGAAATCAATACCATAAAGAAGAATGTAGCAGAACTCTTAGAACTGAAAGATTCATTCAATGAAATAAAAACCATAATTGAGAGTATAAGCAGCAGGCTAGAGCAAGTGGAAGAAGGAATTTCT
>NW_007734749.1:84135-84434 GCF_000696425.1 Galeopterus variegatus | reverse complement strand
TGAAAGCATATCCAATGAAATAAAAGCAGAAAACTTCCCAGGTGTTGGTAAAAATGTGGACTTCCAGATCCAAGAGGCTCAAAGATCCCTAACAGATTCAATTATAAAAGATCCTCTCTGAGACACATTGTAGTCAAAATGTAAAAAGTCAAAGACAAAGAGGGGATCCTAAAAATGGCAAGAGAAAAACATTAAATAACCTATAAGGGAGTCCCAATCAGACTAACAGCAGACTTCTCAGCAGAAACCCTATGGGCCAGAAGAGAATGGGTTGACATATTCATAGTACTAAAAGTAAA
>NW_007734749.1:80644-83574 GCF_000696425.1 Galeopterus variegatus | reverse complement strand
CAGCAGAAACCCTATGGGCCAGAAGAGAATGGGTTGACATATTCATAGTACTAAAAGTAAACAAACAAACAAACAAACAAACAAAACAATCAAACAACAACAACAAAAAAAAAAAACAGAAGACAAACAATACAAGAGAAAGAAAAAATATCAGATATTTAAGTCAACCATAAGAAAAGTAATTAAATGTCAGGAATAAAACAATGCAACTTAATAAGAACCCTAAATGTAAATGGATCAAATTCCCCACTCTAAGGACACAGACTGGCTGGCTGGCTTAAAAAGTAGACCCAACTATATGCTGTCTACAAGAAAATCACCTCACCTGTAAAGTCACATACAGACTAATAGTGTAGTGATGGAAAAAGTGATGTGACTAAAGTAACATGCAGACTAATAGTGTAGTGATGGAAAAAGATATACCATGCAAATGGAAATCAAAAATGAGCAGGAGTAGTAATACTTATATCAGATAAAATAGACTTTAAACCAAAAGCCAAAAAAAGAGACCAAGAAGGCCTTTAGATAATGATAAAGGGATCTACTCAGCAAGAAGAAATAACAATCAAAAATATATATGCACCCAACACTGTAGCACCTAGATATATAAAGCAAACTATTAGACCTAAAGAAAGAGATAGACCCAAAGATGATAATAGTTGAGTTCCTGAACAATCCTCTTTCAACATCATAGAGATCATCTAAGCAACAAATTAACACAGAAACACAGACTTTAAACCATGCTTTAAACCAAAGGGACTTGGCTGATATCTACAGAACATTTCATCCAGCTACCACAGAATATAATTCTTCACATCAGCACATGGAACATTCCCCAGGAAAGACCACATGTTAGTTCACAAATCAGGTCTCAACCAATTTTTAAACTAAATCATTTCAAGTATCTTTTCAGGACACATTGAATTAAAACTAGAAATCATTAACAAGAGAAACTCTGGAAACTATACAAACATATAGAAATTAACAAACATACTCCTGAATGATCTATGGGTCCAAGAAGAAATTGAACATGAAATCAAAAATTTTCTTGAAACTAATAAAAATAAAGACACGTCATACCAAAACCTGTGGGATACTGTAAAAGTGGTATTAAAAGTGAAGTTTTTTACAATAAATACTTACATCAAAAGAATAGAAAGATTTCAAATAAACAACCTAAAGCTACACCTCAAAGAACTAAAAAAAAAAAAAGAGAGAAGAGTATGATTCAATCCTAAAATTAGCAAATAGAAAGAGATAGTTAATATCAGAGTGGAACTAAATAAATAGAGATCAAAAAATGACACAAAAGATCAATGAAATGAAAATTTGTTTTTCGAGAAGATAAAAAAAAATAGACAAATCATCAACTCGGCTAACTATGAAAAGAAAAAAGGAGAACCAACTAACGAAAATCATAAATAGAAAAGGAGACATTGCAACTGAAACCATAGACATACAAAAAATCATTAGAGAGAATTATAAATAACTATACACCAAGAAATTTGAAAATCTGGAGGAAATGGATAAATTTCTGTACACATGCAAAGAGGACTGAACCAAGAAGACATAGAAAAACTGAACAGACCAATAACAAGCAATGAGATTGAAGCAGTATTCAGCAGTCTCCTAACAAAGAAAAGCCCAGGACTGGACAGCTTTACTACTGATTTCTACCTAACCATTAATGAGGAATTTATACGAATTCTCTTCAAATTATTCCAAATAATTGAATCAGAGGCCATTATCTCAAACTCATTCTAAGAGGCTAGTATCACTCTGATACCAAAACCATAGAAAGATACAACAAAAAAGAAAATTACAGGTCAATGACTTTAATGAACATAGATGTAAAAAAATACTAATTAAAATATTAGCAAATAGAATACAGCAAAAAAAAATCAAAAAATTGTACACCACTTTCAAGTAGGATTCATATTAGAGAGGCAAAAATGGTTCAACAAATGCAAGTCAATAAATGTGATACACCACATCAACAAAATCAAAAAGAAAACATGATTATCTCAGTAGATGCAGAAAGAATATTCAACAAAATTCAACATCTCTTCATGATACAGACTTTCAGCAAATTAGTCATAGAAGGAAAATATCTCAACACAATGAAGTCCATATACAACAAACCCACTGCCAATATCATCCTGAATGGGAAAAAGCTGGAAGATTTCCATTAGGAATGGGAACAAGACAAGGATGCCCACTCTCACCACTCTTATTTAACATAGCATCAGAAGTACTACCCAGAACAATTAGGCAAGAGAAAGAAATAAAGGGCATCCATATTGGAGACAATTAAGTCAAATTGTCCCTGTTTGCCAATGTCATGATCCTATATAGAAAGAAACCTAAACACTCTACAAAAAAACTCTTAGAGCTGATAAACGATATCAGTAAAGTTGCAGGATACAAAATCAACACACAAAAATCAGTTGCATTTTTTTATTCCACCATCCAACTAGCAGAAAAAGAAACCAAGAAAGCTAGCCCATTTATAATAGTCATCAAAAAACAAACAAACAAACAAACAAAAAACCCTAGAAATCAATTCATTCAAGGAGGTGAAAGGTGAAAGATCTCCACAATGAGAACTACAAATCACTGTTGAATGACAGTAAAGAGGACATAAAACAATGGAAAGTCCTTCCATGTTCCTGGACTGGAAGAATTAATATTGTAAAACTTCCATACTAGCCAAAGTCATCTACATTTTCAATCATCCCCATCGAAATACCAATGACATTCTTCACAGAAATAGAAAAAAAAGACAATTCTAGCATTCATATAAATCAAGAAAAGACTCCATATAGATAAAGAAATCCTGGAAAAAAAATAATAGAGCTGGAGGTATAATACTACCTGACTTCAAATTATAATACAAAGCTATAGTAACCAAAACAGCATGGTACTGGCAT
>NW_007734749.1:66162-79970 GCF_000696425.1 Galeopterus variegatus | reverse complement strand
TACATTTTCAATCATCCCCATCGAAATACCAATGACATTCTTCACAGAAATAGAAAAAAAAAAAAAACACAAGTCTAGCATTCATATAAATCAAGAAAAGACTCCATATAGATAAAGAAATCCTGGAAAAAAAAATAATAGAGCTAGAGGTATAATACTACCTGACTTCAAATTATAATACAAAGCTATAGTAACCAAAACAGCATGTACTGGCATAATAAAAGACACTCAGGCCAATGGAACAGAATAGCAAACCTATAAATTAACCCACACACTTACCCCAGCTGATTTTCAACAAAGGCACCAAGAACATACATTGGGGGAAAGACTGCCTCTTCAATAAATGGTGCTGGGAAAATGGGACATCTATATGTGGAAGAATGAAACTAGACCTAGATCTCTTACTATATACCATAATCAACTCAAAATGAATTAAAGTCTTAATATATGACCTGAAACTATAAAATTCCTAAAAGAAAACATAGAGGAAACACTTTAGGAAGTAGGACTGAGCAAAGACATTATGAATATGACTGCAAAAGCACAGGCAACAAAAGAAAAAATAAACAAATGGGATTATATCAAACTAAAAGTCTTCTGCACAGCAAAAGAAACAATTATAGTGAAAAGACAGTCTACAGAGTTGGAGAAAATATTTGCAAATTATGTATCTGACAAAAGGTTAATATCTAGAATATACAAGAAGCCAAACAACTTAACAGTAAAAAAACCAATAACCCAATTATAGAATGGGCAAAGTAGCTGAATAGGCATTTCTCAAAGGAAGATATATAAATGGGCAATAGGCACATAAAAAAATACTCAACATCACTCAGCATAAGGGAAATGCAAATTGAAACCACATTGAGATATAATCTCACCCCAGTTAGATTGGCTAGTATAAAAAAGACAGAGAATAACAAATTCTGGCAAGGATGTGGAGAAAGGGAACTCTCCTACACTGATGGTGGGACTGTCTATTGGTGTGGTCATTATGGAAAACAGTATGGAGGTTCCTCAAACAACTACAGATAAAACTGCCACACAATCTATCAATTTCTATGCTGGAAATATACCCAAAGGAATGGAAATCATCATGTCTAAGGGATACCTGCACTCCCATGTTTATCACAGCTCCATTCAATAACCAAGAGTTGGAACCAATCTAACTGTCCATCATCAGAGCTCTCGATAAGGAACATGCACTATATTTACACAATGGAATACTACTCTGCCATAAAAAAGAATGAAATTGTGCCATTCACAGCAACAGGGATGAACTTAGAGAAAATCATGTTAAGTGAACTAAGCCAAGCACAAAAATAGAAATACCACATGTCCAATGTAATTACAAGGGGGGAAGAGGGAGGCAAAAGAGAGAGAAACCAGGCAGATGGCAGCATAAGATTGATTTGGCCTGATGTTACTAGTTTTGAAGATAGAGGAAGGGTCAGAAGCTTGGAAAGCAGCTGGACTGTAGAAGATGAAAAAAGCAAGGAAATGAGTTCGCCTCTGGAGCATTCAGAAAAGAATGCAGACCTGCCAACACCTTGAATTTAGCCCAGTTGAGACCCATGTTGGACTTCTATTGTACACAACTATAAGATAATAAATTGTGCTGTTTTAGGACTATATATATATATATATATATACTATATATTTAATCCTCAAAACTATCAGGATCTATATATATACATATATACTATATATTTAATCCTCAAAACTATCAGGATCATCAAAGACAAGGAAAGTCTAAGAAACCACCACACCCAAGTATAGCCTAAAGAGTTTGGACAACTAAATGTAATATGATATCCTAGTGGGATCTTGGAGCAGATAAACGACATTAAGCAAAAACTAAAAAAAAAAAAATGAATAACACATGGACTTTTGTTAATAATAACATACAAGTATTGGTTCATTAATTATGACAAATGTGCCATACTAATATATGATCGTAATAATAAGGAGAACTAGGTGTTAAATTGTGGAAACTTTCTGTGCTAAATTTGACCTTTCTTTGTGTTTCTAAAACTGCTCCAAACAATAAAGTGAATTTTTTAAGATGTCATACAAAGGCCAAGGATATAAGCAGGAAGAAAAATGAATTTGATGGCTGACAGGGCACTGGCAGGGCTAGAAATTCTTCTCTTCTTAACAATGTTTAAAGCGGTTGATTCAGCTCAACATTTCTTAATGACAACAGAAAATGATTATTTGAGAGTATCTCAATATAGATTATAGAATGAACTTTATCAACTGAATACATAGACTGGGTAAGCCTCTGTATACATGGGTTAATATAGGAGCAAACAAACAAGCCTGACTCAGTTAATGTTGGAATGAGCAAGACCGAAGCCATGGTGGGTCTTAAAACCATATGGGTTCTAAAAGACTTTGAAAGAACAAAGTTTTGGGCTGAGCCCGTGGTGCACTCGGGAGATTGTGGCGCTGGGAGCTCAGCGGCACTCCCGCCGCGGGTACGGATCCTATATGGGGATGGCCGGTGAGCTCACTGGCTGAGCGTGGTGCGGGCAACACCAAGCCAAGGGCTGTGATCCCCTTACTGGTCACAAAAAGGACAAAAAAAAAAAAAAAAGAAAGAACAAAGTTTTTTTCTTGGCATGCATTTCTCTGAGTTCCCTCTTTTCCAGTGGTTATTTGATATTTTGAACCTTGGTTATGGCGCAAGAGGACATTATTTACATGAAGGTAAATAATTTGTTTTCCAGCCAGCCTGGAGGCATAGACTTGCACGTACTATACAGACCCTGAAATAAGGATGGGAACAGAAACCAGATGAGACCTTGGTGAGATCTTGCACCTGACTTGTAGACATGGACCCCTCGTAGCTCATGTACACTTCCCTCCTACTTTTCATTTTCTCACGTTCCATTACCTCTTCCCCTTCTCTAAAACCCCCTCAATAAAACTGAGTCTCTGAGGTGGCTTTATCCTGGCCAGGTTTACTAGAGAGATGGGTTATCCTAACATCTCTCCTCAGGTCAGTGGTATTCCTGAATAAAAGCTGGCTTCCATTTTCACCAACATTTGACTTTTGGTTGGTTTGCTTTTGTCTGGAGGAAGGCAGCCAGACCTGTTAATTTGGTATCAATTTGGGGAGCCTCAGTCAGGAGCTGAGTGTGCCCAGTAACATTAACACATAGAACCATTGCATTGAACAATAAGAATGCTTTAGATTTAACACTAAAATCCATTTTATTTGTATCTTTTACTCTCACTTTAAATTTACTTATTTAGGATATCTACTTTTTTCATTGACTCTAGATAAAAATTTTGGTAGCCCTATGATTTGCCTAGTTTACCTTATGAAATAAAGTACACTATGGTCACTTCAAGTCACATTTTCAACTTGTAACTCATATTATTCAAATAATAAACCAAACTTCAATCTCACCTATGAGTGGCAACTTCTCTGCTCTCCCAGCTTGGGCCTGCTGCTGTTAAAGAAGTTGTATGCGATCTGTTTCTCTCCTTCCTCAACTAATACTTCTGAATTTAGTTACCCTTATCAACTTCCTAACAGTGATTTCCAATTCCTTCAGAATTGGAGCAAAGGTAAAAAGCATAATAAGAAGAGAAAGTTTTTATTTAATGAATCCTAGCATGTTGATCTTGCATTGATGCCCAGTGAACTTAGAAGATGTTGCAAACTTATGGGTTCTTCAGAGACCTTTTCTTCTGGGTTTAGAGTAAATGCAGTATTCTTTCACCCAGTTTGTTATTGCTATGTCCATCCCAAGACATCTGGTAATACTTTAAGCTTATTACTGATGAGTTTTATTCAATTTTCCAGGTGGTCCTCTTGGACAAAACCAAATTTACCCCATGCCAACTTTATTGCATGCATGACCTGTATCTCCACTATGAAATAACTTGGCACATTCTTTGTTCTGACAGGGTTTAGGCTGAGAAATGCAGCCTGCTCTCCTTTGCTATACCACCAAGCAGTTTACCAGCACACTGTTTGGCCTCTGTGAATTCCAGAAACGAGTCAGTAAGTTTTCCACTGTCTCTTCATTTGAAAAGTATACTTCTCTCTACATGGTATCTTTAAAACTCCTTTCTCTTGGGCCGGCCCGGTGGCGCACTGCTACAGTGCACCGTTTGGGAGTGCGGTGGCACTCCCGCCGAGGGTTTGGATCCCACATACAGACCGGTTCCCGCTCACTGGCTGAGCGAGGTGTGGGAGCAACACCGAGGGTTGCGATCCCGTTGCCGGTCCCGGTCCAGTACGGGCGCGACACTGAGGGTTGCGATCCGTTGCCGGACACGAAAAAAGACAAAAAGGAAAAAAAAAAACAAAAAACTCCTTTCTCTTAAATTAGAAAAGGGATTCATTTCCACTATTGCTTCTTATGATATAAAAGCTGTATCAGTTCATTTCTGTTTCCTTGTAACATAAATGCCTGAAACTGAGTGATTTATAAGAAAACAAAATTTATTGCTTACAGTTTCTGAGGCTGGAAAGTCCAAAGTCCAGCGAACGCATCTGGTGAGGGTCTTTTTGGTTGTAGCTTTACAGCAATGCAGGGGTCTCAGATGGCAGACAATGGCAGAGCAGAGAAAGAGAGACTCTCACATGCTCTCCTTTGAAAGCCCTCAGAATCACACCCCTGACCACCATAACTAATCCATCAACTAGGGCATGGTCCTACAATCTAGTCACCTCTTCAAGGCCCCATCTTTCAATCACCATAATAAGATTTCCTACTCTTAACAGTTACAGTGGGAATTGAATTTCTAATGTATGAAGGCTATTTGTCTTTAGTTTGGTTCCCTTGAATATGATGTTTCCTCTTAGACTGCTACTATGAACCATTGGCTCCTTACAGAGAAGCACCTCTATCTCCTTCAGTCATCTTTCCTATTCTGGCATGCTTTGCGCTATTTGTCTTTAGTTTGGTTCCCTTGAATATGATGTTTCCTCTTAGACTGCTAGTATGAACCATCGGCTCCTTACAGAGAAGCACCTCTATCTCCTTCAGTCATCTTTCCTATTCTGGCATGCTTTGTCCACTGCCAAATGCATCTTGCCTTTATCTCTTTTGTGGCAAAGTCTGAATTTTACTGTCTGCAACCATTCAAAGTCCAGTGTGTGACATATCAAAATTTCTGACCTAACTACAGCAGCTCATCAACTGTATTTCTATTGCCATACCTGTTTCTGAGGTTAATTGCTACTGAACAAACCTTTACTGATGTAGGAAATTAAGAAGGTATGACTTTCCTTGAATATAAATTCATTCCAACACAGAATGCTCTACAAAATGTTCTGTTTAAGGCCGGGGGAAAAAGAAAACAGGCATTTATTGTATGTTGACTGTGTGCCAAAATACTAGATGCTTAAGGTATTTATTTCAATATGAGTATAGGAATTTTCTTTTCTTTTCCTTTTTTCTTTTTCTTGTATTTTTCACTCTGGCCACTCTCTTCTATTGCTTGAAATCTCTTAATTTAAAGAATGATGTTTATGCCTGAAATGATTGAAAAGGACAGAAAACAATCAACCATGTAGATCTCAGTGAAATAATGAGGAAATTTCTGTTTTAACAAGCCTTGGTGGTGATTCTGATGTGCTTTCAAGTTTGAGAATTACTGCCCCAGGGGATTATCAATGGATTACTAGGAACTGAAGAAAGTAATGAATATTTTTATGTGAGCTAAAGCTTTGGCTAACTTCGTCAAGACAATCTCATAATAAGCATAATATTATTTTTCTTTGGCCCTCCAGAAAGTCAACAAACAAAATGCCTTAAACATTACAGAAAACTGTTCCAATGACCTTTACTCTTGACCAGTCCACTTTTGCTTTAACTGGATCACTTCCACCTCTTAGTAGCCATGGCTTTGACTGAGCTTTGCCTTCAGGATCATACTGGTAAAGCAATGCTTCATCTCCTGTTACAATGTTCTGAAGAAACACTTCAGGATTTTGATCACACTTGTTTAAAATTTCTATGGAAACTCTGCTCTTGCAGCTGATCTAGATGCAACAGTTTTGGCACCCATTGAGCAGAGAGTTTACTTAACTGTAATTTTTCAGTCAGAAATGTGTAAGCTGAACCAATTGAGTTGTATATGCTGTTGGCCATTGTTTCTGCTATTAATTATCAGTCCTCTTCAGTTAGGGAAGAAACAAGATTAATTCCTTCCTCAAAAAATGATGTGGATGTCTGCCACTGCAGGCCTCATTTTCAACATCATCTTATCTTCTCTTAAAATGAGTTATGCATTTGTAAACTGCTGATTTCTTTGCAGCATTGTCCCCATCAACTTTTCTTAAAGCATTAATGAGTACATCATTCTTCCAGCTAACCTTCACCATATATTTGATGTTTGTTCTTGCTTCAATTTTTGTAGAATTCATGTTGCTCTAATAGGAGGTCTTTTCAAACTGATATCTTCTCCTTCTTAGTGCCTCAAACTAGATTCTCCTCAGACATGCTATAATAAATTAGGATGAGTTTATTTTGGTGCAAAAAAGTTGAAATCCATGCATTTTTTTATTATATGTATTTCCATGTACCTTTTTAACACCCTTCATGAAAGATTAAGCAATAAATAATTCCTAGAGTCATGCCACTAGACTAATAGCATTTTAGGGCACTCTGTAGTAGCAAAACAGGTTTCGTTAGTCAATTAGACATAAGTAACTAGAGATAAGGTCATCCTAGGACATAATCAGTCTTTGGTCAGTTGATAAACTAATGAAAAATTTAGAAATCATTTTTTAAATAAAATTTTAAATAAAATATGCTTGCATATTCCTCATATTTTTCATATTTTTTCTAGCCCAGAGCAATAGTTGGGTCAATAGTGTGTATCAGAGAATCACTCTGAGGACTTGTTAAAAGAAAGACTGCTAGGCCCCATTCCTACCAGTTATGATTTAGCTGTCCATGGGTCTAGCTCGAGAATTGGCATTTCAAACAAAATCCCAGGTCAAGCTGGTACTGCTGGTCTTCGGACCTCACTTTGATTTAAATCTCCAATAAGCCCCCTATACTTTATTTATAAACTGCATCAGGTGTAGGGAGAATTTGGGAAGAAGAAGGGAGGAAAGAAAGAGAGGAAGAAAACAACAATGTTTAAAACTGTCAAGTAATCCAGGATGAAGTATGCTTCTTGTGATAAAACACATCTTTTTAATAAAGCTTTTAACAATTTTTTTATTAAAATTTTAATTGCTCATTATATGTATATTCATTCATTCAAAAACTATCTTTGAGGTTTGTGTAAGATGTCAGGCACTATAAGCAACATATGTATGTTAAAATGTACAAATAAGAATAAGTTAATGTTTCCACTCATAAGAAGGATACAATCTAGTTTAAGCATGTGCTATGGACTGAATTGTGTCTTCAAAAATGTATGAGGCCCTAACTATCAATGTGACTGTATTTGGAGTAAGGAAGAAAATAACGTTAGATGAGATCATAAGGTCAGGACCCCGATCTGATAGGATTAGCTCCCTTGTGAGAAGAGACACCAGAGCATGTGTTCTCTCTCTCTTTCTCTCTCAAACTCTCTCTCTCTCCTTCTCTGCCTTTAGAGGACTTGCTGTCCGCAAGTCAAGAAGATAACTCTTACAGAAACCAAACTGGCTGGCACCTTGGGCTTGGACTTTCCGGCCTCCAGAACTGTGAGAAATAAGTTTCTATTGTTTAAGCCACCAGTCTATGGTATTTTGTATGCAAGTCAAGAAGAGAACTCTTACAGAAACCAAACTGGCTGGCACCTTGGGCTTGGACTTTCCAGCCTCCAGAACTGTGAGAAATAAGTTTCTATTGTTTAAGCCACCAGTCTATGGTATTTTGTATGGCAGCTTGTGCAGACTAAGATCCGAGGGCAGCTAGATTTTATCTTATGTGCAAACTCCACTTGATTTATAGTAGCTTTCCTGAGTGCTATGTTGGGAAGAATTCTGATCTCAAATGTGTACTGTCAAATATTGTAGCCATTAGCCACATGTGGCTTTTAAAATACATATTAATTACACATAATATAAAACCAATTAAAATTAGTAATTCAGTTCCTTAGTCACCCTAGCCACATTTCAAGTGCATATTCATAGTGTTTGACATATTAGAAATTGCAGAATATGGAACATTTCCATCACCACAGAAAGTGATTGGGCAGCAGTCCTCTAGGTAAAAAAGAAAGAGGTAGTCTGGATTACAAAAATTTCACTTCAAAAGACCCACTGAAAAGAGAAAAACAATAGTCAAAACTATTGACAGGGGGAAAAGAATGAGTATTTTTTTTTCTCCAAAGAAATGGACATAACATGTCAGCTTTTAAAAAGAGAAGGTTTGGAAGGCCTAGAGATTCTCCCTACTTATCCCCATAGAAGCATTACAAAAGAAAGAAGGTATGTAGACACAGTTCTAAAAATGTTCAATAAAACTCACCAAATTGAAAGCAAATTTACCAAAGACATGAGTAGGAAGCCCACAGAAAACACCAGAAAGACCTTTCAGGGTGAGAGAAGTCCCTTCTAGCTCAGAGTCTCTGCAGGGGCAGCACATCTCCAGTCTAGAGGAAGGCTGAGAGTAAAGGCTGAAATAATACCAACACACAGCTCTTCAGAATAAATAGAAGCTAAATACAAAAGAAAATACAGAAAATAAGAAAGAAGGAATCATTTCAGGGGTTCTCAACAAGGCTACTATTAGCATTTTTGAGTGGAATAATTTTTTGTTGTACAAAACCATCTAGAACATTATAAGGCATTTTGCATCCCTGGGCTTTGGTCACTAAATTCCAGTTGTGTTCCAGTTATTGAGAAAATCAGGAATTCCCCTTAAATTTTCCAAAAGTCCTTAAAGTGAGGCAGTTGAGAAATTCCTTCACTAGAGAATATCAAGAAGTCTAAGTTTAAAAAGAAGCTGGGAAGAGGTCAATATATCCCCCTGAGCTATTAACACAGGACCAAGGGTGGCACTCAAATTTTCCATTTCACATAGGGTGATTGGAGAGATGTTTTCTGTGAAATAATTAAGACAAAAGAGTAAACAACACATATTTAATACAAGCAATAGAAAATTCTACTTAGAATAGATCTCATGGGCTGGCCCGGTGGCGCACTGCTACAGTGCGCCGCTTGGGAGCGCGGCGGTACTCCCGCCGAGGGTTCGGATCCCACATACAGACCAGTTCCCACTCACTGGCCATACTGTGTCAGCGGAGAGGAATTCTGTGTAGATTAGACACTCAAATCATACAAGAACAAGATGAGGGCCGGCCCGTGGCTCACTCGGGAGAGTGCGGTGATGATAACACCAAGGCCACAGGTGCGGATCAACCACATTGTATATTGACAAAATAAAAAAAAATAAAAATAAAAATAAAAAAGAAATGAAGCAAAAGAAAATTTGGGAAAAAAAAGTATTGGCTTAACATAGTACAAATTCATTATTTTATAGTTCTGAGAGTCGGAAATGGGTCTCACTGGGCTAAAACCACGGTATTAGCTGGGAGAGCTGCGACCTTCTGGAGCTCCAGGGAGGAATCTATTTCCTTGTCTTTTCCAGCTTCTGGAGGTTGCCCATGTTCCGGGAGGAGCTCCAGGGAGGAATCTATTTCCTTGTCTTTTCCAGCTTCTGGAGGTTGCCCATGTTCCTGGACTCATGCATGGCCTCTTTTTCCATCTTAAGTTAGCAATGTTGGGTCAAGTTCTTCTCATGTGGCTCTCTCTCTCTGGTTCTCACTCTTCTGTCTCCCTCTTCCACTTTTATCAGGATCCTTATGATTCCATTGGGTCCTCCTAGGTAATTGAGGATAATCCATTTCAAGGCCAGCTGACTACAAACTTAGTTCACTTTCGCCATGTAACCTAACATAGTCAAAGATTCTGGGGATTGGGGTGTGGACAGGTTTGGGGGTGGAGGGGCATTATTCTGACTACAACAGCAGCATTGTTTTCTTTATTTACCTAAATACTTTCAGTTCCTCAGTCAGGATCTTTTTGCAGTTTGATTCTTATACTCCTAGTCAGAGAAAAGATATAGTTTAAATTATATAAATGAGGCCCTGAAAATTTTATGAAAATTCTTGGTTTGATTCTAATCATATAGTTTGAATTCAGGTTATTCTATTTAGGGAAAGTATTATAAAGGAGATCACTCTTGAATGAATTTGAAGAATTTTAAAAATGTGCATTAACAGAGAGGAAATAGAATACTTACATCTTAAGACAATGGTATGTTAAAGTCCAGTCATGTACCACACAATGATATTTCGTTCAGTGACAGACCCACTTAGGATGGTGGTCAGAGCAAAAGGCTATACCATATAGCCTCGGTGTATAGTAGGCTACATCATCTGGGATTGTATAAGTACACTCTGTGATGTTCATACAATAACGGAATCTCCTAAAGATGCATTTCTCAAAAAGTATCCTTGTCCTTAAGCGATGCATGACTGAAATATAGTATTCCACGTGGTCCCAAACAAAAATTTAGCTTTTGATTGTTTTATAAAGACTGAATTTAAACTTATGTTTCCAGCTCCAAAAATACATAAAATGTAACACGAAAAATGTCTGAATCTCAATTTGAGTTAATATTACAAATTATTATAATATTGAATCTATAACTGAATACCCACTAGGATAATCAAGACAGTAAATTTCTTACTTCTGGAAGCCTTATTTGCCATGTTTCTGAAGGGAGAAAAGCAGTTTTTGTGAGGATAATATCTACTTGATCTAAGAATGCAAACATTGGCATTGCTGTAATGTCCTCTAAAGCTACATCTGATGATCTATACTGGATTCAGCTGAATCCAGAATGAAATCTATACTTTAAAACATACATTATCTATTTTAACTACATTTTATTTCTTTCTCTAATTTTGTTTTAGAGCATTGTATTACCTTTAGATGTGCTATTTTATGTTCCTTACTATTATTTCATTATATCATGCAAACCGCTAATATTGTATAACAATTTTTTACTAAATAAATATTTTGAAATTGAGCAATCTCATTTCTTTCAGTGAAAGAGAAGGTTTCTCTCAGTAGGTGGTTCTCTCAGTAGATGGTTCTCATCAAGGGGAAGTTGACTAGCAATATTACAAATATTATGTTTTGATTATGCTTTGTCCTTTAAGAAGACCAGCAATTCACTTAACTTTTTTAGTCTATTCCACTCAAATTTAGGATGATAGCTGTGGACTAGAATAGTTTTTAAAGTATTTTAAATTTTCTAATTATTCACAGCCTATGAGCTCAATGGCCAACAAATGGAAGAAAGTAATCTATAAATTGTAAATTGCTATTTGAATGTTATGGGCAGTCATAAAATGTGTATTCTTGTCTGAATTAGATACTTAGAAATTGGGAATGACCAAACATAAGATCTGGTGAAATTGATTACTCATTTACAGAATATTTTGTTAGAAAACCCTGTTTTATCTATGTTACTGTAGATATTTCTTGTGGGGAAGTTTACATAGTTTATTATTTTTAGAGATTAGAAATTGTTGAGATTTGCTTGAAATAAATGTTTCTCAACAGGGCTAAAATTTAAAGTATCTGAGGACCAGACCTCAAACAGAAGTTAGCATTGCCTCTGTATAAATGTTAACATATAGTGTATGAAAAATAACTCTATATCACAGACATAGTCTTCTAAACCATTAAAAGTTTTGTATGCTTCAAGCCTCATAAGGGCTGAAATTTGTTAATGTGTTTGTTTTGCTTATTTTTATTTAGTTTGTTTCTTACATTCAATGGAAAAACTCACTTCACAAATACATAGTAGTTGTAGAAATGAAGAAAAATACCTAATATACTACTATGTGACTTACTTTTAAAAATCCTGGCTGAGACTTTAAAAAAGAAAAAAGAAAAGAAATAATCTTCCCCAAATATGGATGCTTCAGATATCCTGCAAGGTATGTCAAGGCCACAAATTTAGTTATGGTTCAGGGATAACATTTCTGTTCTTGAGGCCAGACTAAAATAGAACAGAAAATAGAGTTCTTTTAAGATAAGAACAAAGTGGAGAATTGGTCTCACAAACTGGGAAGACTTACAGTGAATTAAAGTGAGGTAAAAGATCAGTCTGAAATTAGCTGGTAAATTTCTTCCACTCACAGACGGAATTATTCGCTCTACAGTTGGGAAACAAGAAAAAGCAGCTGAGAATTAATCACTGCCATAAGAACTACATTCGGATTAGAGACTCAGATAATAACATTTTGATGGCCAAGCTGAACAGCATGTATGAACCCTCCAAGAAACTCTGGGAAAGGTCACTTAGAATGACGTAGTCTTTCACCACCATGCTGTCATGAGATAGTTGCTAGAAGCAAAGAAAGAGCTCTTGATATTTCACAAACAGGAAAAAAAAAGTGCATAAAAGAAGAGGTAAGAAGAAAAAAAGCATTTTAAATTTTTATAAGATTTTCTATGTCATCATATCTTTTAATTTTATAGTCTCTGAGATGCTTTTTTAAAAAGCATCAGTGAAAGTACGTTTCATTATCTTGTTTACACATGAAGAGTTGGATATTAGTTCATCAACCGGAAGCAACAAAGAAAGTCACTAAAATATCTTGTATTGAGTGTTTCGAAATCTTATAATCACCCTTTTTTAAAATAAAATAAGTAATATTAAAAAAACATTTGAGCTCATTAAGAAATCTGTTACCTAATAGTCCAACGTTAACATAAATTAGCTAATTATTTTTTTCTCTTATAAACAAAGCAAAATCATCAGGTGTGTCAACTTCTTTCAACTTCAATTTCAGCAGTGCAATTTTCTAAAATACTGGAGTAACACTATTTTCTCTACTCCAGTTTGGCAAAGAAAATAACAAAAACATAATGAGAGCATCACACACTGTGTTAGACAATGTGGTTTAAAAGATAAATAAATACTGAGGCTGACCTGGATGAGCATAAGTGAAGGAGACCAACATGAATAAATCATTAAATCATATGTTTCCAAGTGTTACCGTAGAGGTATAGTAATGAGCAATTGACTACGCCTGCAGGTGAAGGCAGATGGCTTCTTAGAAAACATGAATAAGAGTGAAATCATGAAAGGTATTCAAGGAGAGAACTTTCACTTCCGATTAAAATTTAGAAAGTTACAAGAGAATGTCACTTCCTCACTAATAAAGAGAACAAGTAGAATAAGAAATGAAATCATAGAAACACAGTGATCACAAACCATAAAGCAAATCTGCACTCACTCACCAATTCTCCGCAGGCCTTTAATGAGTGCATATAAGGACTACACTGAAGACGAGCTAAAATATGAGCTAAGAGAGACCTCAAGCAGGCAGGGTCATCCGCAAGTACCAGTCTAAAGCTACTATAAGACTGGGAACAAGACAGGGAATCTCAGAGACTGACTCTAAAGCATTCCAGGTCTTGATGGGTATAAGGCAGTGACTCCGAAAGCCTGGTAACTTAGACAAATGCAGGTGATGCACGTTCTTTTCAATTACATTTTGGAACATCTGCAATATAGACCATATACTACATAATAAAATGTCTCAAAAAATTTCAAGCAATACAAATAATACAGAGTGGGTTTTCTGATCACAGTGGTGTTAGATTGATAATTACTAGTTATAGGATATCTGGAAAATCCCAAAACATATGAAAATTAGACTTCACAAATCTACGCAACTTATAGATCAATAAAGAAATCACAGAGGAAATAGGAATTTTTTTTTCAGTTAAAAAGTAAAAGAAAACAATGAAAAGGTAAAGAAAGCAATGTATTAAACTCTAAAGTTAGCAATTATAGAGGTGTTAGAGAGAAATT
>NW_007734749.1:65151-65987 GCF_000696425.1 Galeopterus variegatus | reverse complement strand
GTAAAGAAAGCAATGTATTAAACTCTAAAGTTAGCAATTATAGAGGTGTTAGAGAGAAATTTATACCTTTAAATGTCTATGTTAGTAAAGAAAAATGTGTAAAACCAACGACCTCAACTTCCAAATAAAGAGAGGAATGAAAGAATAGCAGGTTAAGCCTAGAATTTGGCCCAGCATTTTTCTGTTAACCCAAATTTATATCCGGAGAAGTTATTCTTCAGTAGAAATCAACTAACTCTCAGATAAAGGAAAATATTTGATTTTGTCACCAACATCTCTATCTTAAAAGAATGCTAAAAAAAGTTCTCTAAACAGAAAGGAGATAATACAGGAAGAAATTTTTGAATATCAGGAGGGATGAAAAAATAAGAAAAAGAGTTTAAAAATGAATAAATACAATAGACTTTTCTTCTCTTTAGTTTCCCAAGTTATGATTTTTGGTTGAACCCGAACTTATAGCATTGCTTGTTGTGCATTTCAATGTATGTAGAGGAAGTATTCAGGGCAATTATATATCCTTTGTTGTAACACTGATAAATAAAGATATATACACTAGGTAAAGAATTCTAAGTTAATAGCTTAGTTTTTTTCCTTTAGTGTTTGAAAGAACTACTTTACTGTCTCCCTGATGGCATCTGTCAAGAAAATTGCTGTCATCTTATTTTTATCTCTGTATGTTAGGACTTTTTTTCTCTGGCTGCTAATAAGACTTTTACCTGGTCTGGTGTTTTGAGCATTCTGATTATCATATGCCTGGATGACAATTTTGTCATGTTTCTTTGATGAAGCTTCCTGGGTCTGTTGGTTTATAGTTTTAATTGAATTTGGAAAAAAAA
>NW_007734749.1:62961-64104 GCF_000696425.1 Galeopterus variegatus | reverse complement strand
ACATCTGAGTCAGTCTTAGAATGGTTTTGACTGAGTTTTCTCCTCTCATATGGTTTTGTTTACTTGTTTCTTTGCCTGCTGAGCAATTTTTTTGACTAGAATCTAGACTAAGAATATTGCCTTGTTACAAAACAAGTATTTTTTATACCTATAAAAATTCAAGAGCTTTGTTTTGGACTCAGAAGTCAATGAGAAAGTGTGATCCTTATGGGTCTTATATTTAAATCTTATAATGCAGGAGCAGTGTAGCCTTTAGTCTAAGGTTAAGTTCTTCTCATTACTGAGGCAAGAACCTTCTGTGTTCTCTACCCAATGTCCTATGAATTATAAATTTTTCAAGTTTGTTTAAACAGGCACTTGTCCCAACTCTGTCTGAGCACATGGAACTGTTTAATAATGAAGTCTGATGTGGTTCTTTCTCAGGCCTTGTATAATATCCTCTCATGTGTGAGCTGGTCAATACTCAGCTGAATACTGAGTATGGTAGGTCTCCAGAGTTCACTCTCTGTACACATCTCTTCTCTCCATCCTGAGAACTCCAGCCACCTTGCTCTTCCCATACTCTTAGCTAGTTTGTGTTTGCAATTCAGGGAGTGAGTGAGCTCCAACTGGATGCTGCCTCCCTGGGACACTGCCTGAAAACTTGTGTCATTAAGCTGGGGCAATTTTAGGACTCATTTGTTTCTCATCTTCAAAGGATTATTTTCCTTTATTCCCAAATAACCAGTGTTTGCAAGATGTATCATTTTTTTTGGTTGTTTCAAGTGGTAACATAAATTTGTCCCCTATTATTCCATCTTGACCAAAAGAAGAAATCTTAATTTATTTTTTAAACAAAGGAAATAATTTGAAATGATACTGTTACAAGGCTGAAGGAAACTAAGTCTCCATTGTATTGCATAGAACAGCCGATTATAACACTTTTTAGTACAATAGCTAAATAGTTTGCACATCAGTCATGTGCAACATCAGGTCTCTGTCTTAGGGCTGCAGCAACCTGCTCTGAAGTAACCACTTTGAAGACACTCCAAGTCAGAAGCTGCAAAAGTTTCCAATTCAACAAGGCAGGAACAACCAGAAAATATTCAATATGATGAAAATTTTGGGGTGTTTCTTAAACTTATTACAGAAGGGGAGAAACTG
>NW_007734749.1:59670-61594 GCF_000696425.1 Galeopterus variegatus | reverse complement strand
CCGGTCTGTATGTGGGATCCGAACCCTCGGACGGGAGCGCCACCGCGCTTCCCAAGCGGCGCACTTATCCAGTGCGCGACCGGGCCGGCCCCGCACTCACTTTTCTTAACTGGAAAACCAGAAGTGCTCTATCTCATAGGGAAATGCATAAAAATATTATTACATAATTACGTAGTGGGAGGTAAATTTCTTTTTGCGAATTATTTTTAGTGACATATCTATTACATAGGAATTCTCTGCTCTTAAGAAACTGTGCAGAGAGAACTGTGAGTGAAAGTAGAGGCAGATTTCTTCACAGACCTGTTCACCTTCTAACACCTCCTCCCTTCTTATGAATGCTCTCAAAACCTTCGCATAACACTTTGACTCCATAACTGACTCTGACAGCAGGAAATCAGTTATGTTGTAAAGAATGGATCTCTCTGGCCCTTTATTGAATATAGTTTTTACAAGTATGTACTGAATTAATGCATAATTTAAAAAAGTAGTACTAACTGGGGAGGAGGTAGGAAAGGAGAGAAGGAGGAAGAGGGGGATAGGAGGAGAGAGAAGGATGGGTAGGATGAAAACCACAAAACCACATCATGGCAGAAAGATAGCACAAAAGGGAGATTACAGAGCTGTACTCTCCACTTTCGTAGTCACTAGCCAGCTATGGATAATGCACATCTAACATTTGACTAGACCCAATTGAGATGTGCTAAAAGTAAAATAAATGCCAGATTCTAAAGGTTTAGTACGAAAAAAATCTTCTTAATAATGTTATATTGATTACACATTGAAAATTTGTTTTGAACATATTGGGATAAATAAAATAATTATTAAAATTAATTTACCAGACTTTTTTACTTTTATAGCATGGCAACTAGAAAATGTAAAATTACACATGCAGTTTGCATTTGTGACTCACATTATATTTATATTGTGGATAGCACTTTTATAAAATGTTCTTAATCTGCTTAGTTCAGAAACATCGGCATACCCTATGGACTCTTCTCAATAAAAATGCATAATTACCCCCCCCAAACAAAATTATGTATATGACTGTAAGGATATCTCTGACATATTGAACCTGCCTATGGGCCCAAGTTAAGAATCCTTATCAGAGAAGAATTACCATCAACACACCAGCTATGCTATTTCAGAGCACAGAGAGGAGAAAATATCTGCCTTGGGTTTTTATTAGGTTTTCAGGCTAACAGAGAAGTAAAAAAAACAGAGAAGTAAAAAAATTAAGTATTCTAACATTTCCCAAAACAATCTTGACTTCTTNAAAAACAGAGAAGTAAAAAAATTAAGTATTCTAACATTTCCCAAAACAATCTTGACTTCTTCAGCAATTGTTTTTCTCCTATCCAGTACTTGTTCTGTTTAGAGGACATCTTTATATTTTTATTGTGTGCCTAACTTAAAGTCAAATTCCTGAGGCTGGAGACTTTCCTTAGTCTTTTTCATGCTTCAAAAGCTGCATGCATGCATGATTTTTCTAAGCAAAATAATGTAGCCCTAGCCGCAGATTTAAGTGATTTTTCATATCCCACTTAGTTTCAAGATCATGTAGTCTAGGTATTTGGGGATTATATTTCATAGCCATAAAATCACAACTGTGAAATACGAATTGTTAAAGCATGAGCAAACCCCAGAGAAACTTGATTGATAGAGGTAGAAAAAATAAGATTACCAGTAGTAAATGATCTGATGTTAATTTGGTTGTGATTAGATGCAATGCTTTCCATGTTACAGTGTCACTTCTGAACAATGAGTCTTTCAATAATGAACTAGAAATCAAGATAAGAGCTAACCAATGTGAAGCAATTTCCTACCAGAAGAGTTTAATTGCTGAGCATTACCTTCTTAAACTGAAATCCAAGGAGAAGTTCCAGATGAATTGGATAGCTCCTGTGTCCTCGAATGAGGATTTGTA
>NW_007734749.1:56268-58615 GCF_000696425.1 Galeopterus variegatus | reverse complement strand
AAATTTATAGTCCTCATCCCATTTCCAATATTTCTTCTATCCAATTTTATGAAAAAATTAGTAAATATTTACCCTGTCCCCAATAAATGCCATGACGGAGACAAAGAGAAATAGAAAAAGTGTCCTTATTTTCTTAATACTTGCGTTTTTCTTGTAGAAAGAAACATTTGGTTGAAATACAACAGTGAAATATAAAATTAAGTGAGATAATTAAGAAGCACACTAAATACAAAAAAGGTCCAGGGGAATGGTAAACATTAGAAATGTCACAAAAAGACAAGAAGGAAAAAAAAGTTGTAAAACTATACATTGAAGAAACTGCTTTGAAAGCTATGCACTTTTGGACACTGCAATTGAGCAGCAAAGCAGGGAAACCACAAAGTCAGTAAAGTAAATATTTTCCTTTTTTTTAATGACATAGCATTTTTAGAATATGGTAATATTTGTAAACTCATTACGGTAAACTGAGAAACTGTTGATTAGCCAGAGTTACTGACTAAGGGCTGTAATTTTCCCAGGCCCTTTCTGGGTGCACTCCAGCCTGAGGATTTCAATATCCCATCACACTTAAAACCTACCTGTGACATATTTTTTGGAAGCTGCTGACTTACAGAAACAACACCTCTCTGAAGCGTTTCTTCCAAAGAGGTCACTGTTTTTTGTTTGTCTATTTTGTTTTGCTTTTTACCACTGGATTTCATCATCTGACCCAAAGGCAGCAATCTAGAGATAGATTAGCAGCTGTGAAGTGTCCTAGTGTGAGAACTGACAAAAAAGAGATGTCTTAAACCACACTGTGTCTAGCTCACTAAATTACAAGCCCTCTTAAAGAGTTTGAAGTGAGACTTCCAGACAATACATAGAGTTAAGTAAACAAATAAATAATGTTGGAGGGTCTTTAAGATAAAAGTGGTATGAGTTATGAAGAATCATGAAGAAACCAAAAGCATGGGTAAATAAGAGCCATGAGAGAGAATAAGGGAATAATGTCAAAAGCTGAGCAGGAAAAACAAATGAGGAGAAAAGAAACAGAAAATGGCAGACTAAGTCGAATTCTTATTTTCTTATGAGGGAATTAAGGTGTGTTTTATTCCAAGCTACTATTAGTTTCGCTGCTGTCGAATCACCAGAACTGCTCTCAGACTACAAGAGCTTCTGCTGAACCCTGAAAGGCCATGTTGTCCCCATTTTCCATGGGGTCTGAGGGCCCTTTGTGAGAGCACTCACTCTGTACCTTGTAACTATGCACCCGAGCTTCAGCTACCAGGAGTGAGCAAATGGCATGTGGGCTGAGTCATGAAACGTGTTTGTACATTGGGACTTACTCTCTCTTGCTGCTCTTTGGAGCCCTGAGATTGATGTGTGGAAAAAAACCCAGACATATCTGTTAGAGGATGAGACCACGTGGAGCAGAGACCAGCCTACCCAGTTAAAGTCTTTTCAGGAACAGCCATGCTGTCTACTGCTGAACGCTATACCGGAGGCTATCTTCATCCACGCAGCCCAAGATGAGCTGACCCTGACGAGAATAATCATTCAAGTAACCCCAAAACTGTGAGAAGTAATAAAATATAAAAAATAGTATTACTTCAAGCCAGCGGTTGGGAAACTTTTTTCTGTAAAACACCATATGACACCATTTTTGACATTGTGAATCATATAATCTCTGTCTGAAGTATTAAACTCTGTAGTTGTAGCAAGAAAGCAGACATAGATGGTAAATGAATGAATATGACTGTGTGCTAGTAAAACTTTTATTTAAACTTATAGCTCAATTAAAAGCATTATTACCCTAGTTTGCTGACTCCTGTTTCAAACCAGTAAGTTTTGGGATGTTTTGTTTTACAGCAAAAGGTAAAAGATAAGCTAATTTTATGGTAGATTTCTTTCCCACCTTCACAATCCAGTTAACTAATGCGTGCCCTTTAGAATTCAGTAGAAGCATAATTTCAGAAAGCCTAAAGGCATAGATTTTTTAATTAGACCAATTTGAATTTGAATCCTGATTCTACCACTTATTACATATTGAGACTTAGAAAAGTTTATTTTTTCTGAGTTGTCTTGTCTTCGTCTATATAATACTCCTGGAATAAAATACTTTATGCAATTTTTAGATTAATTTAATTTAATTTTATTTTACTTTTGAAGGCAGACTGTATTGTTTAGAAATGAATATTCAGTTGCAATCAATTATTATAACCAGATAATTAACAGAGAATAATAGTGTTATTGGCAAACAATGGTAAGTGACTATAAATTAATGAGGTGACAATATAAACAATAAAGCATTTTCTTAAAACTTTCACAATGCCTCCAAAGGAAATTCAAATAGAGAACTGTCTGGGAA
>NW_007734749.1:25349-55783 GCF_000696425.1 Galeopterus variegatus | reverse complement strand
ACCAGAACTGCTCTCAGACTACAAGAGCTTCTGCTGAACCCTGAAAGGCCATGTTGTCCCCATTTTCCATGGGGTCTGAGGGCCCTTTGTGAGAGCACTCACTCTGTACCTTGTAACTATGCACCCGAGCTTCAGCTACCAAATAAAGCATTTTCTTAAAACTTTCACAATGCCTCCAAAGGAAATTCAAATAGAGAACTGTCCAGACAGTTGGAGCAATGATGGAATTCCTGAAAACAGTGCATGGCTTCCCAAAGAGACTCCTTTTATTTTATTTTATTTCACTTTATTTTAATTTATTTTTTTCTTTTTATTATAAGAATTCATGAGATACAAAGCTAATTGTCACCCATCATTCCCATGACGTGAGGGCCAGATTCATACTGGCAGCATACCCATTACCAAAAATTACTTTTGTACCCTGTGTCCCCCACCCAATGATCCCCCAACCTCCCTCCCGCTCCCTGTTTCCCCCCACTCCACTTTGTACTGTTAGAAATGTTCCCTCCCTCTGTAAGACCAATGCACTACTGTGGTCTTTGTTTCCTACCTTCTTTCTCTCTTAGCTCTCACATATGGGTGAGAACATGTGATATTTATCTCTCTGTGCTTTGCTTATTTCACTCAACATAAGTTTTGCCAGGTTCATCCATGTAGTTGCAAATGGCTATTTCATTCTTCTTTATGGCAGAGTAGTATTCCACAGTGTATATATACCACAGTTTCGTTATCCAATCATCTACTGATGGACATTTAGGTTGGTTCCATATCTTAACTATTGTAAACAGAGCTGCAATGAACATGGGAGTGCAGGTATCCCTTCAACATGATGATTTCATTCTTCTGGGTATATACCTGGAAGAAGGATTGCTGGATCATATGGAAGATATATCTGTAGTTGTTTGAGAAAACTCCATACTGTTTTCCATAGTGGTTGTACTAACTTACAGTCCCACCAACAGTGTAGGGATGTTCCCTTCTCTCCACACCCTCACCAGCATTTGTTATTCTCCATCTTTTTGATTATAGACAGTCTAACTGGGGTGAGATTGTAAATAAATGTAGTTTTACCTTGCATTTCCCTAATGACTAGTGATGTTGAGCATTTTTTCATGTATTTGTTGGCCATTTATATCTCTTCCTTTGAAAAATGTCTACTCAGCTCCTTTGCCTATTTTTTGCATTGGGTTATTTGTTTTTTTACTGTATAATTGCTTGAGTTCTATGGATATTCTGGATATTAATCCCTTGTCAGATGCATAGTTAGCAAAAATTTTCTCCCACTCTGTACGTTGTTGTTTCACTCTCTTGATTGTTTCTTTTGCTGTGCAGAAGCTTTTTAGTTTGATATAGCCCCATTTGTTTATTTTTTCTTTTGCTGCTTGTGCTTTTAGGCTCATGTTCATAAAGCCTGTGCCCAGACCTAATTGCTGAAGTGTTTCACCTATATTTTCCCTTAGTAATTTTACAGTTTCAAGTCTTATACTTAACTCTTTAATTCATTTTGAGTTGATTTCAGTGTATGGTAAGAGATGCATATCTAGTTTCATTCTTCTGCTTATGGATTTTGCCAGCACCACTTGTTGAAGAGGCAGTATTTTCCCCAATGTAGATTTTTGTTGCCTTTGTCCAATATCAGATGGCTGTAAGCCTGAGGGGTGATTTCTGGGTTCTCAATTCTACTCCACTGCCCTGAATGTCTATTTTTACACCAGTACCATGCTGATTTGTTTACAATAGCTTTGTAGTATAATTTGAAGTCAGGTAGTGTTATGCCTCCAGCTTTATTTTTATTTTTTGCTCAGGATTGCTTTGGCTATGTGGGGTCTTTTGTTTTTTCATATGAAAAGTAAGATTGCTTTTTCCATTTCTGTGAAGAATGTCCTTGGTATTTTGATGGGGATTGAATTGAATCTGTAGATCACTTTGGGTAGTATAGACATTTTCACAATGTCAATTCTTCCAATCCAAGGGTATGGAATATCTTTCCATCTTTTGTGTCTTCTTTAATTTCTTTCAGAAGTGGTTTGTAGTTCTCATTGTAGAGGTCTTTCACCTCCTTGGTTAAATTGATCCCTCAGTATCTTATTTTTTTGTGACAATTGTAAATGGGCTTACTTTCCAGATTTCACTTTCTGTTAGCTCATTATTTGAGCATATAAATGCTACTGATTTGTGGGCATTTATTTTGTAATCTGCAACATTACTGAAGTTATGAACCAGCTCAAGGAGTTTTTTGATAGAGTCTTTAGGTTTTTCTATATATAGTATCATTTCATCTGCAAATAGAGAAAGTTTGACTTCATCTTTTCCTATCTGGATTCTCTTTATTTCTTTATCTTGCCTGATTGCTCTGGCTAGTCCTCTAGTACTATGTTAAATAGAATTGGTGAGAGTGGGCATTCTTGTCTTGTTCCTGTTCTCAAGGCAAAGGCTTTCAGTTTTTCCCCATTCAGAATGATACTGGTGGCAGACTTGTCATAAATGGCTTTTATTGTGTTGAGATATTTTCCTTCTATACCTAATTTGTTGAGAGTCTTTATCATGAACAGATGTCGAATTTTGTCAAATGCTTTTTCAGCATCTATTGAGATAATCATATGGTCTTTGTCCTTGTGTGTGTTGATGTGATGAATCACATTTATTGACTTTGTATGATATAAGGATACATCATATCAAAACCTGTGGGATACTGCAAAGGCAGTACTAAGAGGCAAATTTATTGCAATAAATGCTTATATCAAAAAAACGGAAAGACTTCCAATAAACAACCTAACACTACACCTCAAAGAACTTGAAAAACAACAACAATCTAAACCTAAAGGTAGTAGATGGAAAGGAATAATTAAGATCATAGCAGAACTAAATGAAATGGAGACCTAAAAAACAATAGAAAGATCAACAAAACAAAAAGTTGGTTTTTCAAGAAGATAAATAAAATAGACAAACCATTTGCTAGGTTAACAAAAAAAAGAAGAGAGAAGACGCAAATAACAAAAATCAGAAATGAAAAGGGAGACATTACAACTGATACCACAGAAACACAAAGAATCAGTAGAGACTATTATAAACAACTGTATGAACAAATATGAAAATCTGGAAGAAATGGATAAATTCGTAGACACATACATACTACAAAGACTGAACCAAGAAGAGATAGAAAACCTGAACAGACCAAGAACAAGCAAGGAGATTGAACTGGTAATTAGCAATCTTCCAACAAAGAAAAGTCCAGGCCCACGTGGTTTTACAGCTGAATTCTATCAAACTTTTAAAGAGGAGTTAATACCAATTCTCATGAAACTGTTCCAAACAATTGAAACAGACGCTAATCTCCCAAACTCATTCCATGAGGCCAACATAACTCTAATACCAAAACCAGATGAAGACAAAACAGAAAATGAAAATTATAGGCCAATATCCTTGATGAACCTAGATGCTAAAATCCTCAACAAAACATTAGCAATCAGAATACAGCAACATATTAAGAAAGTTATACACTATGATCAAGTTGGATTCAACCCTGACATGCAAGGATGGTTCAACATAGATTAATTTTAAAACAGTTATATATTATGTCGTTATAGTACCTTCACTTCCAGATTAGAATAGATGCTATGTATTAACACAGTATTTTGTCCATATTCCTGCAATACTATTTATTCTATTATATGTGAATTGTTAAGTTTTTCTTGTCATTACTTGACACAAAGGAATTACAGCTAATTCATCATCAAGGGTAATGTTTTTCCCTCTTTTGATGATGCCTTCCAAGAGTACACTCAGTTGCTGACTCACTCCTGGCCTCTCTCTTCCCTTTTACTGAACTCAAGGTACTGAGCTCAGTTATTGGAGAGGTGAATGTCCTCTGAGAGCACGCATCCTCTTCTCCTCCCAGTAACAGCATCATATATAGAGACCAGTTCAGAGCTCCATGATCAAATTAAAACATCTATCTGGCTCTGGGGTTCAATGTTAGGTATTAGAAAGACCCATTTGGCCCTCACGTCAAGCTGTATTCTCCAGCCTTGGTTCTGTTATTTATAAATGTTTAATTTTGACTTTCATCTTATTGCTTATCTTTCAGATTTCTTAATTGGTTCATAAGGAACAGACATAATTGTTATTGGGTCTCTTCACAATCATAAAATACTGAGTAATCCCTGTAGCAAAAAAGGGTAATGCTAATTTCTAAGTAGACAGGCCCTCAGTAATCACATCGTAAATACTGAGGTTGTTTGCAACAGGGAGATGGACATTTCATCCCCTGCTGGCTACTTGCTGAGCTATAGAAATTTGTATGCCAGCCCCATGTGTCCAATCTGACTGAGCATGAGTGAGTTCTTGGGAGAATCTCATGTGTCCTGCAGGTCTTTTAAATGTAAGTTAAGTTAGAGAGAAGACCTAGTTTTCTGTAGGACACCTCACTCAGGTAGACAAGCTGTACCTCAGATGTGTGGGTTTACCGGTGGGTTAAGTGGGACTGTAGATCTGGCCTCTGGGCATACAACCCCCAATAAAAAGAAGCCATATAGGGCACTGCCCAGGGAAAAGGAATTAACAAGGAGCATAAGGGCATCTGGAAAGCTGTTTACAAAGCTTGTCGGGGAGCAAAGCCAGGAGAATTTCCCCATGGGAGGATTTCCAAGTAAATCACCAAAGATCTATTTTGATGCTTGCAGTGTCAGAGGCATTCAGCTGCCAAAATCAGCAACAGCTGAGACTGCAGGACTTCTTTCCCTGTTCTTTCTCTCATCTCTTTTTCTCCCCCCATATTACTCCATACTCTACTTGAGACAAAATCAATGGCCTAAGAAGAAGGAGAACACAAATAATAAAAGAGCAAATCAAAGGACCCCTCTTCTGCTTGAACTTCAGACCAAGAATTAGCCAGAGAGAAGGAAAAGATCGATTTAAAATCTTGGTTTAAACTTGAGTAGACTTTATATCTGATGAAGATTATTCTTTCACCTGAAAGAAACCAGAATGGAACACAAAAAGAAAATATTAACCTGTTTTCTGACTTTACTCTATGGAGTACAGCCCATTCAATAATCAATATATAAGTGCATACAAACATTAATTATTGAATTTTCTCTTTAAATTAGATGAGGTTGTTGACACTACAGTAGAACCACAAACACACTGCCTTTACTTGCGAAAAGAAAAATTAGAGCCAATTATGACAAGTCAGTAAAACGAGTTTATTCATTCTTACAGAAATCATATTACTTTAATCGCTATTCTACAAACACCAAAATTATTTGATCTTGCAACAAAACTAGAGCTGAATCAGCATGCCAGCCACAAATTCAGCAGTTTACATGTTTCAAAAAATACAAAGAGTGTATACCCTCTGAATATGGATAAGAAAAGAGAAACTTAGTATAACCTCTTTCAGTCTGTAGAAATAATAGCTAGGTCCCTTCCTTCAGCATACTATGTTCTTTAAAAAGCATGAAAAGTGTTCTCTACATAAATAGCTGTTTCTAATATATACTTTTATCCTTAAAAGATTTCATAACCAATTTTGGTTTTTTCCTTTATTTTCTGTATGCTTTCTATAGTATTTCTAGGTTAAACTTTTCATCACAATATTTTATCACTGCATTTCAATTTAATACAAAACCATATGGCTTCTGAAAAGGTCTACAATAATTTAAGTGTCCCTAAGCACACCATTTCTCTGACTACATGCATTTTTTAGACTCTAAGTCTTATTGTAATGCTTATGATCAATAAAGATGCTTGCTCAGAAGTAGGATAAATTTGCAAACTATTAATGTTGAATGTTTTGGGCCTTAAATCATTGGCCACTCTTACCTAAATAAAATTCTTTTGTGCTCTTAGTGTTGGCTTATGGAAACTGAGAGAGAAAAATCAACAAAATCATTCCTATTTGTAGCAGTTTTAGAGAAATCACTTCTACATATTTATGGGTAAAACCAAGTTCTATTAATTTATTGCCGCTGAAAGTTCATTTGAAGGAAATCTGTGTAAAGTTTGGATAACTTTCAAGGAATTTGGATGGGAATTTTGTGCCTGCAGGATGGATACTCATTCCCAGATGTGCAAGAGTCTGTCTAATTTATTTATTTATTTATTTATTATTATTTTTTTTTGTCTTTTTCCTTGTCCGGCAACGGATTGCAACTCTCAGTGTTGCCCCCGTACCGGACCGGGGACCGGCAACGGGATTGCAACCCTCGGTGCTGCTCCCACGCCTCGCTCAGCCAGTGAGCGGGAACCGGTCTGTATGTGGGATCCGAACCCTCGGGCAGGAGCGCCGCCGCGCTTCCCAAGTGGCGCACTATCCAGTGTGCCACCAGGCCAGCCCCAAGTCTGTCTAATTTAAACAAGATAATTATTTGATATGATGGAGTTTGGATGTGTTGTCCCCTCCATGTGGAAATTTGATCCCCAATGTGGCAGTGTTGGAAACTGATTGAGTCATGGGGGTGGATCCCTTATGAATGGATTAATGCTCTCCCTGGGGGATGGGGGAGTAATGAGTGAGTTCTCGCTCTATTACTTCTTGTGAGAGCTTGTTGTTTATAGGACCCTGGCACCTCCTCTCTCTCTCTCTCTCTTGCTTCCTCTCTCTTACTTCCTTTTGCCATGTGATCTGCTTGTACCCACTGGCTGCCTGCCACTTTCCACCATGCGTAGAAGCAGCCTGAGGCCTGTGCCAGATGCAGCTGTCCCAGAATTGTAAGCCAAATAAACCTCTCTTCTTTATAAATTACCCAGTTTCAGGTATTCTGTTATAGCAACACAAATCGGACTAATACAGATAGGTGGATATAAGGAAGTGCACAGAGTTAATGGATGGGAATGCCAAAAAATGAAGCCCAGAAGTTACTGATAACAAAAATGGAAATATACCAAAAAAAAGAAAAAGAAAAAAATATTAGGTAATCTCTCAGTGTCAGTACCACAACCAAGTCAAGCACAGACACAGAACAGAAAGCATGTTGTTGCTGGACATTTGCTATTGGAGGCCCCACCAAGGCTAATACTGGACACTGCCTGCTGCACCTCTTCAGCTCAGGAATCATGAATGTCATTGCTGCCAACTGCCCGCACTTCTCAGTGCTTAAGGAAAACTGAAAATTTCCACAGCTGTGAGACAAATACAATCTAAACAGAGGCTTACTTTTTAAATCTCTTATTAAAATGGAAAAAATATGGGTGAAAGTTCTGATTGGCTGAATGTGAGACATCTTTACACAACCTAACTTCCAAAGATCTAAGAAATCAAATATCTTACCTATGGAAAGCAGAATGTCAAACACAAAAGGAGATTTCAATGACAAGGAAGGAAAACAGAGAAAAAAAAAAGTGTTCTTCTCAAGCACTACCAAACCATCTGTGGGACCTGTATGATTGGAGATAGACGATAGATAGATAGACAGACAGACAGACAGACAGACAGACAGATAGAAATAGTGTAAAGTGGCTAAGAGTTTGAGCTTTGGGGTGATACTACTAGGTTTAAGTACCAGTTCCATTATCTCAATAGCTTTGTAGCCTTAGCAAGTTTCATAATCTTGAATCAAGATTTGTATTCTTTATGTGCCTCAGTTCCTTCACCTTTAAAATGGGCTTCATAAAGTTTTCTACTTTTTATGATTGTTGTGGATATTAAATAACATGATCCATGTAAAGCATTTGTTACAGTGTAAGTAAGGCCTCAATGTTAGTTAACTGTTATTAATACTGGCATTTTTTATTTTACTTATTTTACAGAACAACATTTTTGCATCACTGAACATTCAAATATAGTTGACCCTTGAACAAAGCAGGGTTAATAGTGCTGAGTCATCTTGAAATTGAAGAGCCTCCTTTAACTTTTGACTCACCCAAAACTTAGCTACTTAACTACTTATCTACTACTTAAGTATGTCACAGGCTTGTGTGCTTTCCCATATGCAGGGGCAAGGAGGGCGGGAGCGGGGGACACCCTGTTGTAACTGAAGCAATAACCTACGACCTAAGACTCTACTGTTAGGTAGGCTACTTAACTGCTCGGTTGGGTATGTTATGAATGCATGACATACCTAACCCCCAAATTTTCAATATCTATTGAAAATATTTATATATAAGTGGACTCACACAGTTCAAACCAAAGTTGTTCAAGAATTTCCTGTGATAGATATAACGTCATGTTATATGGATTAAAACAGAACTTTTCACCTTGAGGAGTAGATCTCAAGCTCTTTCGTATTTTCGATGTTCTCTTCTCCTTTCTGGATTCACTCCCACCCTCTTCTTGCTCTTATAAACTTCTGTTTTTCCTTCAGGAGTCTATTCAAGTCTGGGTTCCTACTTTATAACCTCCTCTGAAAGCACTCCAAAACATAGCTGAAATTTCTGTTTTGGTGTTACAGTTAAATAAATGTAAATACTATAATATTTTTAACAATTAATTACAATTGTTAGTTTAGCTATGTCTTCCCTACTATCTGTAAACTCTGAGGCAGCATTACTCAGTGATAGAGAGTATTGATTTTGTACAAAATATGGTTCAAATCTTATAGTAATTACTTGTGTGAAACTGGAAAATTTAATTAACCCCTTGAACCTCAATTTCCTGTTCCGTAAATTGGGAATAATAATACTCTACAGCATTGCTGTAAGAATTAAATGAAATTATATATATATATGTGTCTGTGTAATAAAAATACAGTAGTAATTGCTCAATTGATGGTGCCATGAGTCCTTTTATTATGCCATTATATTATTAATTTTGCAAAGTGCCTGAAACATAGCAGGCACCTAAAAACTATTTATAAAAATAAAAGAAAATGTGTTTGTATAATAGTGAATTTATAACATATGCCTATAAGGTGTTTAAGTATTTTTTTATATGATGAACATGCATATTAATCATATTTTAATTTCAGATATAAAGTATATTCTAACTAATTTAAGGACAATTATATTTGATATGAATGTCACACCATATCTCTCATTCCATTTTCTTCAGTTTCAAATCAAAGTCCATGATAAATGCATATTATTGGTAAAATCTAGATTTATTCAACCATTTGTTCATTAATTCATCTGGCAAATATTTATTGTGTGCTAGTCATATATATGGTATTGTAGATAAAGATGTCATAAATGTTATATTCTGGGTCAGGGAAGAGACAGATTAAAAGTGCATAAATAAACTAGGCAGCATGTTAGAAGATGATAAATGCTTTGGAATAAAACTGAGCAAGAAAGGATGATAGTGAGTGATTGTAACTTTAAAAGTATAGGGAGAATTGAGTAAAGAATTAGAGGAAGTGAGAAACAAGCCATAAAAATATTTGTGGGAAAGCACTTTAGGCCCGGAAAATAGACAGTGCAAAGACCTGGATAGTATTTGAGGAACAGTGAGGATCCCTGGATGGCTGGAGTGAGTAGGGCAGAAGTCAGGGTTGTTGGAGAGGAAGAGCAGAGAAGAGACAGACAGTGGAGGTCAGATCACACAGGGCCTGCAGGATTTAATGAGGACTGATTTTTATTCTAAACAAGATGGAGAGCCATGGGAATTTTATGACCTCGGGGAAGATACAACTGAACTTACGTTTCGACAGGATGCCTTTGTCTGATGCATTCAGAATAGACCGAAGGAGAAGTAAGAGCAGAAGCAGGAAAGCAGTAAGGAGGTACGTTCATCCATTTTCTGTAGCTTATAACAAAATACCTGAAACTAAATTTTAGTTTTATTTAAAAATAAATAAATTTCTTACAGTGTTGGAGGCTCTGAAGTCAACGATTGAGGGACACATATTCTTTTTCTTGGTGGGGACTCTACAGAATCTTGTGATGACACAAGGTGTCACATGGTGAGAAGCTGAGCAAGAGCACTTCCAGAGAGCATTCAAGTGCTTATGCAGCCACCAGTTCACACCCATTATGACTCATCAGTCCATTAACGGATTAATCCATTCATTAGGGCAGAGCCTTTACAATACATCACCTCTCAACACTGCCACATTGGGGATCAAGCTTCCACATGAGCTTTGGAGGGGACAAATATTCAGACCATAGCCGGGGGCTAAAGAAATAACCCTATTGAATGATAATGGTGCTGTGCTACCACTGGAGATGATGAGCAGTAATTCATTCTCGGATGTATTTTGAACATAAAGCTTATAAGATATTCTTGTGGGAAAAAAAGTGAGGCATACAGAAAGACTCCAAAGTTCTTGGATGTGCAAGTGTACAAATTGCCATTAATTGAGATGATAAAAAGTGAGGATACAAAGCAGGTTGAAAAGGGGAGAAAGAGTCAGAAGTTTTTGTTGTTGTTGCTATTTGTTTTTACTTTGGTGGGTCATACTAAATTTGAGATGTCTCTACAAGTACGAGAGTGGAGAGTCAAATGGATAGCTGATCCATGTTCAGAGTGTGCTCAATTCTCGAAATGCACATTTGGGAGTTTTCAGTGAACACATTATATCTGAAGTCAAGGGATCAGGTGAAATCACTAAAGAAGTATGTGTAGATAGATAAAAGTAGAGGTTGTGGAGCAGGCCTAGAGCACAATAATGTTAAAAAATCAGGGGTAAGAGGAAGGACCGGGGAGGGACACTTAGCAAAGGCCAGTAGGGTATGACCACACCCAGGGCTGCATGAGGTCATAGAAGCCAAGTGTATCAGCTTCCTAGAACTTCCCTAATAAATGCCACAAATTGAGGCTGAAAGTTCAAAATCAGGTATCAGCAGAGTCCATGCTCTGAAGGTTCTGAGGAATGATTCTTCCATGCCTCTTCCTAGCTGTGGTAGTTACCAGCAATCCTTGGCTTCCTTAGCTTGCATTATTCCAATTTCAGCCTACATCTTCCATCTGTGGAAATCTTTTTTACTGTTTTCTCTTCTTATAAGGGCACCAGTTATTGGACTAGGGCCCACACTCATTTTAGCTAATTAAATCTCCAAAGATCCTATTTCCAAACATGGTCACATACTAAGGTTCCAGGTGGATGTCAATTTTTGGAAGACACTATTCAACTCAGTACATCAAATAGAAAAGTGTATAAGGAGGCTGTCAAATGACACTGGTAGTTCAAAATTGATGAGTGGTGAGGTATAGCCACTAAAAATAACCACATGGAGGTCATGGAACCCACAACGAGGATGATTTCATGTGGTGGTGAGGAGCAGGATGTAAGCCTGACCAGGTGAACTTAAATGGGACTGGGTAGAAGAATTAGAGCTGCTGAGCATACACAACTCTTTTGAGCATTAAATGATGGTACCGTAGACGGAGGAGGAGTGGGATTAAGAGATGAGAGAAATAACTGCATGTCTGCATTCTCATGGGACATGAGAACAATATTGGCACAACAACATACTTCCATTTAATATAATTAACACATCTTCACATAAATAAAAAACACACTCTTCTTATTTTGACTTTTTAATCTGCCTCCCCTGGAACATGGTGGAATCTGACTCTATTTATGAATCGAGAGGCTTGAGGGCTGACAGGTGTGAGGCTTCGGGAGGATGGATAGCCCTGTGCAAGCTAGCCCCTGGAAGCCATTCTTAAATTCTTCAGTGTAGGCACACCATATCCAAATGTCATGTTGACCTTAGGGTCTACATAAGGGAACGGTCAGTTTTTATAACTTATGGAGTAAATCTTTCTTCTCTTGTAGCTGAAGGCCAAAAAAGTCAACAATCAGATTCCGAGTTTGATTCTGCAGAAGTGCCTGGATTACTAGTTTAAATTGCACCCTCTCCCAGCTGTTAGGTGGAAGATTGTGAATTAAGAAAGAGTAAAACCCTCAGAAAAATTTCTTAGATGGAAATCATCTAAGTATGTTCTCAGATAATAACGTAGTTGTGCTGAAAATCAATAACAAAAATATAACCAGGAGATTCTCTTACACTCAGATGTTAATAAGTACATTTCTAAATAATCAATGGACCAAAAAAGAAACATAATAAAATTGAGAAAATGTTTGGACTAAATAATAATGAAAATTCTGTATATGAAAACTCTTGGGTAAAAGGGAAACTAAGAAAATTAAACAAACAAACACATAATGGATTAACAAAAAATGGATCAGAAAGAGTCAACAAAGCTAGAATTTCTGAAAGGCAAAGCTCTACAATGTAGCTGACTTTTCTGTATATGGGCAAGGGATCCCAAGCCAGCAGGTTTTGTACTGAAGAGAAATATTACATGTGTGTGCATTTGTGTGTATGTAAAAAATGAGATTCCAAAGTTTCTTGGGTTTTTGGGGTTTTTTTCTTTTTCTGAATTCATAACAATTTGCCTGAAAACATTTAATTGGTTGGCTACTGGCATAATACCAATAGTATTATAAGTTGCTACAATTTAGGTGAGTAATTTAACATAGAACTAAATAAGCTAAATACAAAGTTAAATTAAAATTAAATAAAATTAAATTTACAGTAAAATTAGAACTCATGTTGTCTATATATTTATACATAAATAATGCATTTATATTTAAACCACTATATTTGTTGTGATTTTTATATTATCTCCATGTTGCAAATGAACACTTTTGAGAAAAAACAAAAATAAGCCAAAATATGGTAATCTGGTGATATTTTTGTTGCCAATTTGAAGGAACATGATGATGCATAGGTACTGAAAAACAAAATGAATCAACTTAAAGCAACATAAAATAAACCATATCTCAAACGAACTCAGATTAGTAGATTACCCTCCAAAAGAGTAATGGTTACTCTGTTGATTTGTTGCCTAGATGATCTGTCCAATGCTGAGAGATGTGTTCAGTTCCCCCAATATTATCATAGAGCAGATGCTTCTTCTGTCACTCTGGAATGGGCTTTGTGGAGAGAGACATCCTCTTCTTTTCTTTGGTCTCTGCTGGTGACTCTCCTTGTGTTGATGCACTCCAGTGGCTGGTGGACCATCTGAGTGGTGGTTGTCATGTCTAGCCACTTTTGCAGCAGCCATGGTTACTGTGGTGGCTGTGGTGGGCCAACTACATGGATGTGATGATTTTGGCCTGCTCCTTGGTGCTGGTGGTATGCCTGTTTGTGGGAGGGAGGTATGGTCCAGGATCCATGCCCCGGGGTGCAGGGTGCAGGGCCCAGGGGCACTGGCAGTGTGCCTGGTTGTGGGCAGGGGTCTGGTCTCCGACTCCATGCCCCAGGCCCCTGGGCAGGCCCCAAGGTGCTGGCAGTGTGCCTGGATGTGGGAGTGGGGTCCGGTCCCTGGCTTAAAGCCTCATGTCCCCTGGTGGCCCCAAGGCACTGGTGGTATGCCTGGGCTGGAACTAATTTTTGTCCTTTGCTTGATTCTAAAATGAGGGAACTTCCTGTGGGAACCAGTACTTGAGCTGTGTGGTTGAGATAAATTGCTGCTTTGCTGCTGTTTCCCTAGGGAAGACTTTTGGTGTAGCTCAGGGTTTAATGGTTGACTTTATATGTACTTCTGGCTCTCCAGAGACCCAGTGCACCTGGGTTGTGTAGAAACTCTGATCTGGGCCTGAGTTTTTTCATCAAACTGCACCCAGTGCAATTCTGCATTCCCAACCAGTCTCCTCTGAGTGGTCCTATGCTGATTGGGGGTTGGATCAGCTGTCCTTGCTGTGTTCCAGTGTTCTCCTGGTGGGCCCGTCTCCCCGACCACCTGTGCACCAAACACTTCCCCTGGGATGGGCCAGGAACCAGTCCCTTGTCATGACTTATTGGTCTCTGAATGAGTCACCTTTTTCAGCTGTTCTGGCGCCTCGCTCCTGCATGGGTCCACTGGAACCCTATTAGTCGTCTTGCTGTCCTGGGGGCTATCAGGACCCTCTTCTCTCCTGCTGTCTCCAAGCAACTCCATCCAAAGGGCACAGGTGTGGTTTCTGCCGGCTCCTGCTCCATGCGCTCAGCAGCTCCAGACTTAAAGCAGCTGCAGCCAAAAACACTCCAAGCAGTTTTTTCTTTCTCTCATTATGGTTTCTCCCACCTTTGTGAACTCCATAGGTCTCTACTCCTCCTCTCCTGAGCTCCAGCGGCCGCAGCTTGGCTGTTGTTACATTTTTACAGTTGTAAATTGGTTGATTTGTGAGAGAGAGTGATGTTGGTGACTGTCTATTCTGCCATCTTGACTAAAACTCCTAGAGTTTGGCTTTGATGTAGAATAACCTAGTCAATCTTGAGTAATACATGCAGTGAATAGAAAAAGAGGGAACACTTCCTAACAATTTTGTGTGACTAGCATAGCTTTGGTTCTAAAACCCTACAAGGACACTACAAGAAATGAAGAATACACACTAATATCCTCCTTAAATTTGAGAGAGGGAAATGTATATACCTATGCATATGTGTGTATATATAAAACCTGTACTCATCAGTAGCACAATATAAATAAGATATATTATTGTAACCACATTGGGTCCATCTCAGGATTACAAAATTGGTTTAACATTTGAAAGTCAGCCTGTGCTATTTGCTATGTTAATATCAAAGGGAAAAATTAAATGATTATCTCAATATATGCAGAAGCTTTGACAAAATCAACATCCTTTCACTAATTAAACAAAAGCAAATACAAAAAGATCTCTTAACCAACTAAGAGTATAAAGGAAATTTTTATCCTATTTAATGGTATCTACTAAACATACACACACAAACACACACATGCACAGGTATACACACATATGTAGTTATGAGCACAGGTATGTATAATCAGTTCTCATTACCCCTAGTAGTTATTTTCTATAAAATCACCATGAACACTGAATTAGCAAATACTGAATCACTGCTTCTAAGTAGAATACAGGGTTAGGTTGCTGTGAGACTCCGTCAAAACACTTTTATTAACTGTTTAATGTACAACCTTGTTTTCAATATGTTCCTGTTTAAAGATGTCTTTATCAATACATATTGATGATTTACTAACATTGTAGTCACAGGCAACAACACCACAACTCTTGTTTGAGTGAAGCTTATCTAATACAAGTATTTTCCCTTTAAGGCACATCACAGCTTTCTTGTACTTACGAACACTAGGAAGCACTTCGGCACTACCTTTGGTGGCCATATTAAGCAGTGAAATCACCATTAAAATCACAAAAGTGCAAAAAATGCAGCACCAAATAGTCTGCAAAAAGGGTACTGCTTACAGTATAAGAGGAAAACATGATGGCAGTAAATTGCCTTGTTCAACCTCAGCTGCAAATGTGTGTGTTGGAAATGAATAGAACAGTCAGCATTCACAGATAACATGATGGAGTATTTTAAGGTTTCCCCAAATCTGCATGTCTCTGAATGACCAGTAAAGGCAAAGAGTACTAATTTGGGGGTTACAAATAAATTTTTGCTAGTAGGAGAACTTGAAAATATAAAAACCATAAATAATGAGGATTGACTGTACATGTAAACACAAATATACAGAAAATATATTGTAGTTAATGGGGAAATATTGAAAGCCTTTCCTCTGAGATGAAGAAGAAAAGGTTGTCTGCTGTCACCACAATCTTCAACATTGTCACAATCCTAACGAGTACACTAAGTACAACAACCCAAATAAGAGTTGGAAATGAATGACAGTCATTATTCACAGATGATATGATGGTTCATTTTAAAACACAAAATACCAACCAAATTTATGAATTTTGCTAGGTTGAATCAACTTATTTATATACATATACTAGAAGAAAGTTGAAATGTAATTTTAAACCAATGTTATTTAAAATATCATAAATAATGTCATATTCTGAGTACTGAATCTAACAAAAGACATGCATGGTCAGAAACAGGAAAATATTATAAAATATCAATTGTCTCTAAATTGATCTGTATCTTAAATGTGAACTCAATGAAAATCTCAACAGGGATTTTTAAGTGGAACTTAACAATTATTCTATAATTTAAAAAATATATATATATATAATTATAGAATAATTGTTAATTTCCACTTAAAAATCCCTGTTTATATATATATATATATATAAAATCAAAGAGTCACAAACAGTGAATAATTAAAACACAAATAATTTTTTAAAAACTATGGAACGGAAGTATGTGTTAGAAAACTACAGTGAGACGCTTTAGTGTTGTAAGAAAGTTAGACTAATTTGGGGGCATTTATTTTGTATCTTACAACATTACTAAAGTTCTTAACCAGCTCTAAGAGCTTTTTGATAGAGTCTTTAGGTTTTTCTATATGTAGGATCATGTCATAGGCAAATAGAGAAAGTTTGAATTTGTCTTTTTCCATCTAGATTCCCTTTATTTCTTTCTCTTGCCTGATTGCTCTGGCTATCAGTTGCACTTATATACTCAAATAATGAACTAACAGGAAGAGAAATAAAGAAATTAAGCCCATTTATGATTATCACACAAAAAATAAAATACCGAGGGATTAATTTAACCAAGGAGATGAAAGACCTCAACAATGAGAACCACCAACAACTTCTGAAAGAAATTAAAGAAGACACAAAAAAATGAAGAGATATTCCATGCTCTTGGATTGGAAGAATTAACATTGTGAAAAATGTCTATACTACCCAAAGCAATCTACAGATTCAGTGCAATCCGTAACAAAATACCAAGGACATTCTTCACAGAAATGGAAAACACAATCTTACTTTACACATGGAAAAACAAAAGACCCTGAATAGCCAAAGCAATCCTGAACAAAAAAATAAAAATAAAATAAAGCTGGAGGCATAATACTACCTGACTTCAAATTATACTACAAAGCTATTGTAAACAAGTCAGCATGGTACTGGTATAAAAATAGACATTCAGAGCAGTGGAGTAGAATTAAGAACCCAGAATTCACCCATCAGGCTTACAGCCATCTGATATTGGACAAAAGCAACAAAAATCTACATTGGGGAAAAGACTCCTCTTCAACAAGTGGTGCTGGCAAAACTGGATACTGGTGCTGGGAAAACTGGATATCCATATGCAGAAGAATGAAACTAGATATGTATCTCTTACCATACACTAAAATCAACTCAAAATGAATTAAAGAGTTAAGTATAAGACCTGAAACTGTAAAATTACTAAGGGAAAATATAGGTGAAACACTTCAGCAATTAGGTCTGGGCACAGGCTTTATGAACAAGAACCTAAAAACACAAGCAGCAAAAGAAAAAATAAACAAATGGGGCTATATCAAACTAAAAAGCTTCTGCACAGCAAAGGAAACAATCAAGAGAGTGAAACAACAACCTACAGAGTGGGAGAAAATTTTTGCTAACTATGCATCTGACAAGGGATTAATATCCAGAATATCCATAGAACTCAAGCAATTATACAGTAAAAAAACAAATAACCCAATGAAAAAAAATAGGCAAAGGAGCTGAACAGACATTTTTCAAAGAAAGAGATACAAATGGCCAGCCGGTACATGAAAAAATGCTCAACATCACTAGTCATCAGGGAGATGCAAATTGAAACTACATTGATACCACCTCACCCCAGTTACACTGGCTATAATTAAAAAGACAGTGAATAACAAATGCTGGTGAGGGTGTAGAGAGAAGGGAATGCTCCTACACTCTTGGTAGGACTGGAAATAAGTACAACCACTATGGAAAACAGTATTGAGGTTTCTCAAACAGCTACAGATAGATCTTCCATATGATCCAGCAATCCCACTTCTGGGCATGTACCCAGAGGAATGGAAATCATCATGTCGAAGGGATACCTGCACTCCCATGTTCATTGCAGCTCTGTTAACAATAGCAGAGACATGGAACCAACCTAAATGTCCATCGATAGATGATTGGGTAAAGAAACTGTGATATATATACAACATAGAATATTACTCTGCCATAAAGAAGAATGAAATTCTCCCATTTGCAACAACATGTATTAGCCTGGAGAAGCTTACGTTGAGTGAAATAAGCAAAGCACAGAGAGAGAAACACTGCACGTTCTCACTCATAAGTGAGAGTTAAGAGAGAAAGTAGGAAGGAAAGACCACAGTGGTGCATTGGACTTGCAGAGGGAGAGAGCATACCTCAGGAAACAAAGTAGAGTCAGGAGGGAAGTGGGAGGAGACAGGAGGTGGGGGATAATTGGGTGGGGTACATGGGGTACAAATGCAATTTCTGGTAAGGAGCATGCTTCCAGTATGAATCTGGCCTTCAAATCTTGGGCATGAGGTGTGACAATCAGCTCTGTATCTCATGAATATCCATAAACCAATAAAAAAAAGATAAACTAATATACAATAGAAACTGAATAGTAACTCCAGAAATAGAACACATATTTATGGCCATTTAATTTATGACAAATCTGGCACTACAGACTGTACAGAGAATGGTGGTGCTTTTATTTTTATTTGTTAAATAAATGTATGTATTTTTAATTGACACATATTAATTGTACATATTTATGGGGTACAGAGTTATATTTCAATACATGTATACAATTTGTGAAGATGAAGTCAGGGTAATTAGCATATTCATCATCAGAAAATTTATCTTTTCTTTGTGATGAGAACATTTGAGCTCCTCTCTTCTAGTCATTTGAGAACATACAATAAATAATTGTTAATTATAGATGTCTAGCACTACTGTACACCACTAGGACTTATTTTTCCAATCTAGCTTTAATTTTGTGTACATTAACTAAGCTCTCCCTTTCCCCACTCCCTCCTTTTCCTTCCCCTTTCCACCTCTAGTAATGATGGTGCTTTTAATGAAAGAAACTGGGACAATTGGAAGCCCAAATGGATAAAAATGTTTTTAGATGCTTACCCCTTACATGTGCAAATAAATCCCAAATAGATAGTAGTCTTAAATGTGCAAAGAAAACATTTTAGAAGATTGCAGAGGAAAATAGCTTTATAATTTTAGAGTAGAAAATAATATATTAAACAAGACTAAGAAGCACTAACGCTAAAGGAAATAAATTGGTAAAATGGACTACATTATAACTAAGACTTTTTTTCCATAAAAATACACCATTTACTTAGTAAAAATGCAAGCCACAGAATAAGAATAGTTATTTGAAAGATAATCTATGAAAGTTTCATATCCAAAATATATAAATATCTCCTACAGATCAATAAGAGAAAGTCAATCAGTACGTCACAGTGGTGGAAGGTCAAATAGTCAAAAAACATGTGACAAGTTATTTAAGCTCATTTGTAATCAGAGAAATATGAATTAAGACCATAAAGAGGTAATAAAAGAGATAAAAATAATTATAGGGCAAAATAGATACAAAAAACACATCATTATAAAACTAAGTATATCAATTCTAAATGTTGGTGAGGATTTTGAGCAGTAGAAATATTCACACAGTGCTGGTAAGAGTAGAGATTCATGTAACTACTTTGGGAAAACATTTCACAGTATCAAATAAACATGAATATATGCATACACCACACTCGACAATCCACCTGTAATTTACATCCTATGGAAAAGTAGGATGTTCTGCACAGAAATATGTGTTATATACAAAGAAATGATTATTCCAATATTGCTTATAATAATTCCATACTGAAAGCAACTCAAACTCAATTCAATAAAGGATGAGGTATACACATTTAAGGAAATATATAGTAATGGAAATGAATAAACTTCACATACAATATGGTTGAATTTTAGAGACACAAGGAGAAAAAAGACAAACTCAATATAATATAGTATGTATCAATTCAGAACTAAATTTATACACACATATATATGCATAACTAGATAAGGAAACTATAAAGGAAACTAAGAAATAGCTACAAAGTTAGGAGAGTGATTACTGCTGGGAAAGAAGGGGAGATTATGGTATGGAAGAGATGTAGAAGCTTTTGGGTTCTGCTACAATTCTGTGTCTTCAACTGAGTTGTGGGTCACTCCACTGCTCACTCTAAAATTTATTTAACTGCACACATATATTTTATTCATTTACTTATTTTTGTTATGATTTAAAAAGTCTAAAAGTTAAAAAGATGAGATTTGGGGAAACTGGTGTAAGAGTAAATTAAATGGGCATAGACATGTGGTGAAGGGGAACATAGGGTTACATAAGCATTACAACCTTTTATTTCCTTAATTAATGGCTAATAATTCAGGCATGAAGGGAGTGAACTGTAGTAAATTGTTTCTTTCCTATGGCAGCTCCCGCACTTGACCCCATTTAGTCATCAAAGGAGGTATTAGCATTCCCATTTACCAAAAAAAGGGGAAAATTGAGGTTGAAAATGTTCAGCAGTTTGTCTAAATTTTCACAGGTAGTAAATGGTAGAACCAAGATTCACATTCAGATAATAGGATGTATCCAGCGTGCTTTCCACTATGCCTCATTACTTTTTTCCTCTGTTCCTTACTCCAGTTGCCATCATGATTCTCCCTTTAAAGGCTATTGTTCATAGGGTAAATGTTTTTGAGGACCGCTACTGGCTTCATCCATTTAAACTACCACAACAAACTACCATAAACTGGGTGGCTTATACACAAGAGAAATTTATTTCTCACAGTTCTGAAGAACTAGAAGTTCAAGGTCAGGGTGCTAGCAGATTCCATGCCTGATGAGAGCTTACTTCCTGGTTTAGAACTGCACCTTTTTGCTGTGTCCTCATGGGGTGTAGGGATGAGGCGACTCTCTGGGGCCACTTTTATATGGGTACTAATCCTATTTATGAGGGTTCTACCCTCATGTTCTAATCATCTCCCAAAGGACCCACCTTCTAATATCATCACTTTAGTGATTAGGTTTCAACACATGAATTTTGGGGGGACACAAACAGTCAGACCACAGCAACTATGATATAAGAAAAGTGCTAATACTAGCAATAACATAGTGGAGAATCTTGAACTATAGTTTGGTAATAAGTACTTATTTTCTTTAGCCTTTGCCTGTCTTAAGAGCTGGGATGTCATATACTTGATGTATGATAAATAGGATACTGAGACTTAAACTAACATGTGTGCATAAACTCCATAAACATTTAAGGAGAATAAAAGGATTATCCATATTATACACTGGCTTTCTATGATCTATGATATACCCATCTGTCAAAATTTAAATAATACCGTATAAAAGCAAAGATAAGCTCTAAATCCATGTTGCATTTCCTCAGTCACACCTATGAATCCATTAGCAAATATCAGAAATACCAAACATGAGAGGAGAAGAGAAAAACTTTCGGGGTGGTGAGGTGTGCTACAAGTAAAGGCAGCAAGAACACGCAGGGCAGTGGAAAATCACTAAAAAAGGTGCTACGGGAGATGAGAGGAGGCACTGATCAGAAAATTAGAACTTCAATGAATATTAAGCATGGGCTCTGCTTTTACCATCACACACACAGAGGGCTTTTACCATCACACACAGGAGAGAGATCTATATAAAATATTAGAAACAGTGGTCAGAATAGCTCTGGTCCTGGTGTCTGTGGCTTCTATGGCTTCCATTACAGTAATCCTTATTGTACTATATTTTTGCTATGATCTAATTCATAATTCTGCTATTCTTTTGAAATGGCTTTCCTTTCTATCAAGAAACTGTCTCCAAAACCTTCTTTAAATACACTTGCAGAAAAGATAGCTGATTGGCAGGAAATCTCTGTATCTTAGGGTTTTTGCCAAGCAGAATTTAATCTTGCATTTTATCAAGTTAAGGAAGAAAAAATGTGGGAGTATATCTTTTTGTAGTTATGAGTTTTATTTTAAAATTTATCTGTGAGATGGGGTGCTATGAGACAACTTTATCAAAGGCCCTTTTATCAGCTCAAATGGTTTTCTTTTATTTTTCTCTAAAAGCAGTTGAGTATTTATTCTGTGACTTAAATGATATTCCTTGATTCAATAATTGAAACTGCTCTGAAAGAACATCAAACCCAGTCAATAGCACAAAAGGCAACAGTGATGAGGATCTTTCCTCTAAATATTAACAAAGTATGGGAAGATACTCATCACAAATGCTCTGTGAAGGTAGAGGAAGCAGCACATGGACAGTCATGAGGAGAATCAGAAGCAGGAGTGTGATGGGGAGGATTCAGCACGTAGGAAACGCATGGTTCCTATCTTGAGGCACCTGGTTCATTCTAAATGGCACTGCTAACCAGTTTCATGAACTTGAACAAGTTGTTTGATCTCTGTGGGTTACAGATCCTTGTTTATAAAATACTGGTAAAAAGGCTAGATTAAACAGTTTTTATTAATTTTTTAATATCTGTCAACAAGTTGTTTGATCTCTGTGGGTTACAGATCCTTGTTTATAAAATACTGGTAAAAAGGCTAAACAGTTTTTATTAATTTTTTAATATCTGTCGGAATTTTCCAGTATCCACAATGAGATATTATAAAGACTAACGATAAAGAGAATGCATAGTATGTATAATAGTTAGAAACAATATATAGGCGTTACTTCCCCGTGGTTCTGGTGTTCACAATGTTATTATTCCTTGCGTAGGACTAACGATAAAGAGAATGCATAGTATGTATAATAGTTAGAAACAATATATAGGCGTTACTGCCCCGTGGTTCTGGTGTTCACAATGTTATTATTCCTTGCGTAGACCAAATTAGCTAAAACCATACTATTGTTAAAGGATGGGTTTGGGACTTATCTGCAAATCTTTTAGATGGTAAAACTCATCTTTTTTTCATCAAGTAAAATGGAAAAAGAGGAAGTTACCACATAGGTAGTCCAGTCCAGGAGTCTTTAATACATTATATCAGAACTTGGAATTATCTCTTTATTTCCTAAAGCTCTAATTCAGATATTCTCTAAAACTTTATTTTTTCCATAGTTACTTTTTCAGCCATGGAAGCAAATGAATGCGAAGGCAAAAGGAATGACATTTGCTTATATGTAAAGATCATTTGTAAGTCAAGAGCTTTTTAATTAAGGATCATCTATGTTGAGTGTCATCCCCTCAACTTTTCACAAGGCGATGTAAAAATAAAGAATTTGAAAGTACAAAACTTGCAACAAATTTAAAATATGATTGGGAAGATGATATTGGCGTATACAGAACAAGAGTAAATGTCACATGACAGAATATAAGCACTAACTATATAAACATACATACACACTAACTACATATATACATACATAGTTTCACTATCTAAGGAAACAGATTTTAGATTCTATGGCTGTTTGGGAGAAAGAGAAATAAGGGAGCCTAAAGCAGTAAAGAAACTCCTCAAGGAGGAAGTGAGATGTATGCTATGCTTAGAACGGGTAAGATTTAGCTAAGCAGTAGGAAGAGAAGAAATGATTTTAGGTGAAGGTAACAACATGATTAAAGGCATAGGGAGATATGAACATGGAAAGATCAGGGATACTGAAGAGACCATTTACACGACTTCAAAGAATCAGATGAAAAGTTATGAGAAGGAAAACAAAAATCCCATTCTGAATTGAAGTGAGGTCAAGGTTTTGGAAATGAAGAGCCATAGGGTTTTTCAACAAGGGAAGTGGATACAGTTAAAGCCATGTAATGTTTTAGGGAGACTAACCTAATGTGTGGATGGATTGAGCAATGAGATGAGAAACTAAGAGATCAACAAAGAGATTGCTGGAATAGCCTGGTTATGGAAATGTGAGAACAATCCAGAATTGAAAGATGTTCGCTCTTCAACATGCTCACAGACTAACTGCAAATAAAACAAAAACAGCTCAGTAAAATTCTTTCCCATTCGGGTATCATTCATTAGAGCTGATGCTTCAATTCCTAGACAGGCCTTGATAAACTGTAAGAAATTTACTACCACCTAAAAGTATCCTACCAGAATATCAAGTTTTCTGAATAATAACCCAGAGCTTGAAGGGATTTCCAAAGGTTAGTCTCCCTGCCTCTTGCTTAAATTGCTTTCAACCATGACAGACAGATGGCTGTGTATATAACAATTCAAAGATGCTCCAAAAATTTATACAAAGATGCCACTAGAATGAGAAGGAGAACACAGTAATAGGGAAACTGATCTCCACCCAGATAGACTAAAACAAAAGAACTTGGATGATCTTCTTGAGGAAAAAAAAAAAAGTAAAATATCTAAAATATCTGTTTATTATACAGATAGAAATTGTAAATACCATATGTTAGCCTTTAATAAACACGTGGTATCAAAAAAATTCCAATGCATAGAAAATTAAGCAAGGGTCTTATCTCATGAATATTACTACTAACTGGAAACTGAAAGAGAAAAAACAATGCTAACCAGGTAGCATTCTTTTCCAGCTAGCTCAAAAATACTGAACACAGAACAACATAGTAAAATCCATACTAAATCCATTTTGTTCTGTTTGCACTTTAGCACATATTGACTTAAATGTGCCTGGATTGTAGCAGCCCTCAACACATATATTTTTTATATGGCTGAGTAATCCCAATACATATGAGTATATTCACATGATCTTTTACATATCTCTTAAAAGACAGAAAATTTTTGCACTTTAAATATTCAGAGATGATAGGAAAGCCACCCCCAAATCCTGCAGAACATGATAAATGATAAAGAGCACCAGAGCACTGGATTTGAATTCAAAAGTTTGGCTGCATTTCGGGTTGGGTGCTAATATCTGCTAGTTATTGACCTTAGGTAAATTATAATGTTTCATTGTATTTCAGGGTCTATATCTATAATATGGGTCTAAAAATATGCATCAAGTTGGTATACAAGTTTCTCACTGTTGGAGTGGTAGATTACAGATAAGCAAGTAAAAACGTCTACAATGATCCATGTGGTAATGAATTAGAGTTGGAGACATCAGTATGAACTCATGTTTAGCTTAATGCAGAAACAGATAATTGGAGATCTATTTATAGTTATGAATATGTACATGAGTTAGTACACAAACATATACCAAGATGACCTAGAATTGATAACACTGTAGTAGCTTTAAGTACACTATAACTCAGATCTTGATTTCTGATACCATTATCAAATACAAACAATCAAGGATCATTAGAGAAATAACTGATTCTAGGACTTCGGCAAGAAATATATAAGATGAGCCTAGATCATCTTGCAGATGCCAGAAAGTGCTCAACACCCATCCACCAACACATAGACACACACACACACACACACACACATAGACACACACACACATACACACACACACACACACACACACACACAATAATGGGTGTATGTAAAAGAACATAGGAGCCAACTAAAGAAGTTCCCATTGACCAGAGCTCGAATAATTTCACCAACAAAACAAATATAGTGATATTGGATCATTACTCTGGTATTACACTGTTATATTATACTGGTATAAATAAAGAATTGAATAAATAAATAAATGGGAAGAATCGACAAGTCTCCTATGCAGAAAAATTCTGAAAAATTTATGTAGATGCCCTGCTCTCAAGGAAACAGACTATAACCTTTTAGCTGAATAGTGAAATTATTCCCAAAAGAACAATATGGAAAGGGAAGAAAAAGAGTAAATTTATAATGGAAAAATCTAACAAAAATCACCTCACCTAGGTGATCAAAGTCAAAATCAGTAGTGATGTCACGTTACAGTATATACCTTTGATATGATGTGATGAAAAATGCCACTTCACTTCTATGATCTTCCTCCAAAAAACATATAACCCCAGTCTAATCATGAGAAATTTCAACTGAGGAACATTCTACACAGTATCTAACCAGCACTCTCCCAAACTGTCAAGATAAGTGAAAACAAGGAAAGTCTAAGAAATTGTAACATCTAAAAGGAGCCTAAGGAGACATCACAGCTCAACTGTAATGAAATACCCTGGATGGAAAAGAAAAAAAAGACAGATTAAAAACTAGGGAATTCTGAATAAAATATGGACCTTAGTTAGCAATATTGCACTAGTATTGGTTTATTAATTATAATAAATGTACCATACTAATATAAGATAATAATAATAATGAAAACTGGGTGAAGAGGCATATGGGAACTTTGTACTATCTTCGTATGTTCTCTGTAAAATAAAACTATTCTAAAATTAAGTATTTATTTAAAAAATATCCACCAGGTATAATCTACAGGGTTGTTGTAAAAATCAAATAAGAAAAATATGGTAAGTATGTAAGTTGTAATGCTAATTGAAGTTTTTCTTTTCTTTTTTTTTTTTTTAATTGCCATATAGGGAGATAGTATATGTGGTACTTAAAGAAAATTAAAATTAAATTCCTAGGACATCTCCTCATATCAAAAATGTCTCTTCGTCTTGGGCTCAGCTAGAGATGATTTGATGGTTCCATTAAAGGCAACATCAACTCTGGCTTCTCTTTAATTTATATATGACTATTGGAATAGACTAGGTTATGCTATAGTAACAAATATCTTTTAAATATCAGTGGCTTAAATTGGCAAAGGTTTCTTGTTCACAATACATTTTCTTTCTTTTTTTCTTTTTTCTTTTTTTATTATACACACATGTGGGTTACAACGTTGATTTTCAGTAATTGTATAGAATGTGTGGTGGTTAGATCAGTGTAGTTAACTTACTCATCATTACAATACACAATCATTCTTTGTGTCCACTGACCAATTCTTTATTAGTGCCCTTCCCTCTCCCCCGCCCCTCCCCTTTTCCACCTCTAGTTTTCTAAAAGTTCAATGTATTACTGTGATTGTTGTTTCTTTCTTTCTTTCTCTTTGTTTCTGTTGTTCATTTTACATTTCAGTTTGACTGTTCCACGTAATTTTCACTCAGGTACACAAGCTAATAGATTTTCCACCAACATATTCTGTTACATTGTGATGAGAGAAAACATGGTGGATCTTAAAAGTGCCTATGCCACAGTGATGCATATCTCTTCAGCTCACATTTCATTGACCAAAGTAAATCATATGGCCACATCTTACTTCAAGGAGGTGGAGAAGGACAATTCTACCACATATCTGCAGGGAGTAGAAGCATAAATATCAGTGAACAGAAGCCACACTTTTTGATAACACTGTTACATATTCATTCATTCATTAAAGCAACATTTAAGCACCCAAATGAATCAAATTGAAATATTTATGCATCAATGTACAAATCACAATGCACAATCGACCACATTTTATGAGTTTTAGACTTCTCTCATTGGAAAAGTAGTATTCAGACCTCAAGATCTCAAGATTCAAGTTGGTATTCAAAGTAGAACTCTTCAGGCTATCTACTTGAAAAGCTCTGGATAAAAATAATGCGTTTTTCTGTTTGTTCGTTTGTTTGTTTTAGCAGATAGCATCCTTTCGGTGCCCAGGTATGATCCTCGTTTCTTTCATACGTAAATAATGACATGGCAAAGAAGAGGAGCACAGCAGAAGCAAGCAACCCACTATAGGTGACATAGAGAAAATTTTATGATGAAAAGCACAGGCTTTGGGCCCAACCTCAGTTCTACCACCATCCTTCTTTCCTCCCATCCATCAAAATAACAAAACAAAAAGCAAAAAAAAACCTGAGTCAATTAGATTTACTAATTGGGTCAGATGCAAAGACAGATAGAAAACAGCCTCTGCTCTTCAGTGACTCACAATTTAATAGCTTATCTCTCCTTGTGTCTCTTATGTTTGCTTTTGATGAATATTGGTGGTCTGGGTGAATATCTGTCCTTCAGTGGAAAGCCATTGCAGTCCTTTTTACATGTCCCTTTACATGTCTAGGACTTGCAAATCATCAGTGCTCACAAGTTACACAAACCTGTTTAATGAGAAAGTATTAAACCATGGCATAATATGATAGTTTCTAGCAGAATTTTCCAGAGATTATTGACATTGCCTATTATAGTGCCTGAAATTTTTACTATTACAAATTCAGTTTTCTAGAGCTTGAAAACTTTGTATGGAAGGGGAATCTTTAAGAGCCTGCAATAAAAATCCAAAGACCTCATGAAGAGGAGTATATTAGCCTTCTATTAGCTAGAACTAATGAAATGATCACTAGATAGTGCAGAGACCAAGGCCCTGGAATAATAGGTAAAAGTAAAGAGCCCTGGAAGACACAAAATGGGAGAGACAGGCACTGGAAGAGATTAGATGGGTATAAAAGAGAAGTTTTGCTGACTCCTCTCTTTTGCCTAGTGTGAAACTTGCATAAAAGAAATAGTGATACAAACATGAAAATAAATGTTGCCTGCTGTTCAAGTTTTCAGTTAGTTAACAGACTAATCTTTTCAGTTTAGTATTTTAAAACAGTTTAATAAATCCTAAATGTGCAGTATTAATAAATACATTAACAAAGAAGAGAAGGTCCTAGTGAGAGTAATTTTCCTTTAGGTCATTTCCATGCCATTATTTTCAAGAAACACTGTAGGGTTTATTATGAGATTAGCATCAAAATAAAGGCAGGCCATTATAATTTTTTAAAACATCCTTCAAATATGCTTTCCTTGGTAGATTCCTTTGACCTCCCACTGCCATTCTGTTTGGAGATAGCATTTGAAATCAAGGCTCTGCTCTGCAGGCCACCTGGCAAGGAGAAATTATCACACACATAGCTGGAGACAGGCTAGAAGAATCCATTCACAGCTGAACAAGGCAGGCATTGTGATTCCACTGACCAGATAAATGGGGCAGTAAGGAGATGGGGCATGTATTGAAGCCACATGAAAATATTTATTATTAAAACATATTTCAGGGGCTTTCTGTTCTTCAGGGGATTAATGATGAATAGAAGTACTTATGATTAAAATATGAAGCCTGCTCTTTTTGTAAACAAAGCTCATTTGCACAACTTGCCAGGGGGTGTCTGCCTCCATAATGTGAGAGCACTTTCATTTTCTTTTTTTATTTGTCCCTGAATGATCATGTATTTTCCTTACAAGAAGCAATATCATTAAACATAAGCCAATGGCCTTGTTTATAGGCTACTTGAAGATTAACCATGCATTCATGTTTGCTCAGAACAGTCCCAGTTAATCCTGTTGTCCCAGCACCATTAGCATAAGATTTACTCTCAAAAGCATCCAAATTTAGATGAAAATGGTATGGTAACCCTACTAATAAGTAGCCTCTGTGATTGATTTTGGCTCAATATAAATTGATACCTACTTCACATCACATCAATTGCATTTGATTTGTGTGCTACATTCATGAGGTCAAAAACATAGGTCTTATCCATATATCTTATCCCTGCCAATAGTCAGGGAGGAGTAAATCTTTTCCAAAGTAAAATAATCTTCTCCTAATTAGGCCTTCTTTCAAATACATTCAGGGATATTTAAAGAGAATATATGCTTGTAGATATACACACCTCATTAAGAGATTGCCAGCCATGTGAACTTGGGCAAGTTACTTTACCTCTGAGAATCTCATTTTTTTTTCATCTGTAGAACTGAGATAATAAAAAGTTGAGTTATAATTTAAATAAGAATTCAAGCCTTATTAAGGAGAGTCAGGTAGACAAAATCACTGGTTTTGGAATCAGAAGACATCAAATAATGATTCCTTCACTTATTAGTTGTGAAACCTTGAGGAACTCACTTTAACCACCCCAACCCTTAGTTTCCTTACGTGTAAAAGAGGTGTTGAAGGCCTTTCCTGTTCCAAGGAAAGAGCATACATGGATGATAATGAGTTGGGGAATTGTGTAACTGTGTTGATTGCCTAAAGAGGATTGCACTTTAAGTTATCTCAAAGCTAGAGAGACTGCTAATGCTTGGGGAGGAGGACAATTCTGTGTAAGTGGGTTGCAAAGAAATTTCTGCCCTCTCCAGGGAAAAATGGAATTTATTTTGAAAGAGCATTTCTTGGATCTTAAAAGTATTGAATTGTCAGGTTCTTAATTATGAACATATAAAAACTTCTTACAATTGGCAAAGAAAATGTGTAAGCTTGTGCAGCCACCCAGTGCTGGTACTACATCCTCACGTATAAACATAAGTTTGAAAAGGTAATCTGGGTATATTATCAGTATTGTCGGTCTGTATAATAAGAGAAAAATATTTCCTTTTTTTCTTTTCCAGAATGATATTAAATCTTCCTGTGCCTGAAATTATTATTTGGTCCTGGTATCCAAACTTCTGCACATGAGTGTTCAAGAGCCAAAACTAGACTACAATAGGAGATGTGTAAACCCTAAATTTTCTCATCAATTCATGCAAGAGAAAACACCACTAAAATAAACTACTACTACTACTCTAATAATAGCAGCTAACACATAGTGCTTTTCTTATGTCTTTATTACTGTAAACTCAAAATTTTTGTTTTATTGATTACATATATTTGTGGGGTACAGAATCGAATATCAATATATGTGTACCATATGTGGTGATCAAATCAGGATAATTAATTTACAAATCATCATCAATCTTTGTGACCCGTAACTAGTTTCTTGTCAACTTCCCTCCACCTCTCCATCCCACCTCTAATAACGGCAGTTCTGTTCTCTTCTTTTTTAAAAAAATTTAATGTATTATTGTGATGGATCCCACCTCTAATAACGGCAGTTCTGTTCTCTTCTTTTTTAAAAAAATTTAATGTATTATTATGATGGTTTCTCTTTTCTTTCTTTCTTTCTTTCTTTCTTTCTTTCTTTCTTTCTTTCTTTCTTTCTTTCTTTCTTT
>NW_007734749.1:14520-24415 GCF_000696425.1 Galeopterus variegatus | reverse complement strand
TCTCTCTCTCTCTCTCTCTCTCTTTCTTTCTTTCTTTCTTTCTTTCTTTCTTTCTTTCTTAATTTTAGCTCCCACATAAGAGTGAGGACATGTGGTATTTCTTTTTCTGTGTCTGGCTTATTTCACTTAACATAATTTTCTCTACAGCACTTACTAGGCTGTAGTTCCAAAAACAGTCATTTTCTCAGTTATTTGTGTACATGCATTCCCTTAATTCTAGAAAATAGGTTCTGTCATTATCCCCAATTTGTAGATGAGAAAACTGAGAAGGTATGTAAGGTCCCCATGGTAACACATCTACTATGTTATAGAGCTAAGATTCACACCTAAGCAGTTTGGCTACAGCCTCCTTTAACCTTACCCAATGTCACCCCTTGAAACTGGCTTTGTCATCACGAAATGTATACTGTAAGGTCAAATACATAGATTTCTACTTACAATTAAATAAGTTCATGGTTGATAAACGTATTATTAGACTATTTTTCCTCTTTTCTGGAGCTTGTGAAGCCAGGTTCCTCACTTGTGAGGGATGGCGTTATTTCATTTTTTTGGCTCCCACCATTGTCGTTCTGAAAAGCAGTGAATTCTGGGCCCGTAAAAGAGTTGGACCTTAGGTTGAGGGGAAGAAAGATCTTCCTTCTCTTTGGATCTAGATGGGCCTGAAGTCTTGGGAGTGGAGGTGCTGAAATATTCATGGTCGTGACTTGAGCCCTGCCACTTGAAGACATTCCAGAAACTAGAGAAGAAGCTGGCCTGGTATAGGATTCTGAGGTCAGATTTGAGCTCATGGGCACTAAGAATAGAGACTTTGACTATCAGTTTTAAGTCTTTTGGCTACATTTTTATTATTCCTAAACCATAAGTAAATCTTTTCACAAAGCAAATTGTGGTCTCAGTTTTGTGAGAAAACAGAGGGATCAGTGTTTCCCAAGGCCGTAGTGGGGTAGGAGCAGAGGTGACCAGTGGAGGATGGTACTGTCCAAATAAACAGCAGTCGCTTCTGTGTCATTGGTGGTCATGGCAGAAGCAGCCATGAAAGAGCAAGATGAGTTTCTGGGCAAAGAAGACTGTAGGACTTGATTAGGATTACCTTTACGTTAGTATCAGAGAAACTTAGAAATTGTTTGAGAGACATTTGGCAGGTAGCAGAATGGAGATGCTGGTGGCATTTGAGTTACATAATATAAAGAAAATAAGTGAAATGCCGTAAAAAATATTTTTGAGGACTTACAAAAACTGGATTCAGTTTTCACAAGACATCAGACTCTTGGAGAACGAATGAATTTCTCTTTCAGGATACAGCCTGTGTGTGCTTATGACCCATTTCTGTACCTCTGCTCCCATAAAGTGCTTTATTTAGCTGGGTTTATCAATATCCCATATGGATATAAGTCAGAGGGAATGATCCTCATTCCACCCCCTCTTTGCTGATTTGGTCATATTTAGTAGCAGGTGAGGTAACTGTTGAAGAATCATACACTTGAACAATGTCCTCTTTTCCTTTCTCTTGTCTTCCATGTCACTTTAATGCCAAGAAAAAACAAGTAAGAAGACATCAGGTTCTATCATCTCTGATCCTCTCTCTTCTACTAATGAATGTATGAATCAATGCTCACCACTTTGGCTTCATTCCTCTGTGCAGCTAGATTGGGAACCCTCTACTCTGAGTAGGTGCATTCAGTGTGGTATCTGCTCTACATCTTCTCACTCTTAAGCATGTATTGGGTGCCACTAGATATTTATGTCTTGGCAGCAAAAGTAGGTGGAAAACTGTAATCTGTAGGCCTCTAGGCTAAGCCATTTTGCAGAAATCATCAGTTGTTTGTATCTGCCCAGCTTTCCTTTCTTCTCCCCTTTTTCCTGCAAACCCTCGTTTTCTGAGGAAATGATCTCCAGCAACTCCATGTGTTTCTGATGTAATTTCCAATCTCAGGAACCTGTCCTTCTGAGCACAGGGTTAGGCACATCACATACACATCCCCCAAGAGGTACAAGATATCTAACTATAAACAAGTCATTTTGCTTTCCAAAAGCCCCTATTATATTCCACACACTGCTCACACTTAGGATGGTTATTGACAATTAATAAGAACAAAGCCCTTTCTGAGGGAAAAATACTTTGATAGTCATTTGGGAGGGATTAGATTGCCAAAATAGGTGGAAATGTTTAACTAGAGATAATTTACACTTTTCTTGGGGCTACCTAAATTGTCAGACAATAACAGACATGGGCTTCTTAAAAGCAAAACAAGTTAGCTCTTTCTGAATGAAGATAACAGATCTAAAATGCACTGGCTGGGCAGTGTTGATATTGCAATCTCCTGTTGTGACTCTCGTCCCTTTAGCTCTTCTGCCTACCAACACTGTCTATAAAGTTTATACTCTGGTCAAGGCTTTCTTTGGTATTTTTATTATAACCAAACTTTTCTCTATAATTATAAAAAGTAATTTTTGGAGGGGCCCCATACACTAAGATTTGCTCCCTGCTCTGCTCCCTGCTGGAGCTGGTTTGGGCAGTACCTGGTTACAGGATATGGAAGGGTCAGTATTTCCATGTTGGAACTAATTCTCACACACTACTAGCTACTCATATTATTTTATTTCTATTCAGTTCCTCTTCACTTTGTTATTATTATTTGTCTGGTTCTTAGTACTTACAGTAAGATTTTTAAAGATTTATTTATTTTTGTCTATATATCTAAAATGTAATTTTACTTTCCATACAATCATACACTCACATATAACATAGGTGTATTTTTAAGGTTATGGCATAATATTGTCCTAAAATAAAATATGAAAAAAACGTATTGCAAATCCGGAGGTTTAATATGCGCAGATCTACCTAATACTTTGTGTTTTATTGTTTGTTTGTTTCTGGTAGAGGGATGTTGATAATGTTTCGCATAATATTGTCCTAAAATAAAATATGAAAAAAACGTATTGCAAATCCGGAGGTTTAATATACGCAGATCTACCTAATACTTTGTGTTTTATTGTTTGTTTGTTACTGGTAGAGGGATGTTGATAATGTTTCTTTTTTTTTTATTGTGGTAAAATGTATATAACAAAATTGGTTGTTTTAACCACCTCTAAGCGTACATTCCTATGGCATTACAAGCATTCATAATGTTGTGCAGCCCTCACCAGCGTCCATCTCCAGAACTTTTTCATCTTCCCAAAATGAAACTATCTACCCATTAAACAGGAAGTCTCCATCTCCCCCACTCGTCCCCAGCTCCTGACAACCATCATGTTACTTTGTGTCTCTGTGGACCTAACCACTCTAGGTACCTCTTATAAGTGGAATCATATAATATTTATCTCCATAGAATAAATATTATAGCCTACTGTGACTGGCTTATTTCACTTAGCATGTCTTCAGTGCTCATCTATATTGTATCATTTGTCAGGATTTCCTTCCTTTTTAAAATCGAATAACATTTCATTGTATGCATATATAGCACATTTTGTTTATCCATTTATCCACTGATGAACACTTGGGTTGCTTATGCTTTGGGGCTATTGTGAATAATGCTGATATAAACATAGTTGTACAAATTTCTTTTCAAGCTCCTGCTTTCTTTTGGGTCTGTGGACAGAAGTGGAGTTGCTGGATCATATGATAATCTTATGTTTATTTTTTGAGGAATTATCATACCATTTCCCACAGCAACTGTATCATTTTACATTTCCACCAGCAATGCAAAAGGACTCAGATTTCGCTACATCCTCACCAACACTTCTTTTCTTTTCTTTTTTTTTTTTTAATTATAATCATCCTAGTAAGGTGTTAAGTGGTATCTCTTATAGCAGGTGTGAAACATTCTGTATCCCATATTTGCCAGGCCATTTAAGAAAATTGTGTTTTCAAGTCAAGATTTGAGACACTTGCTTAGGCGCATCCTGTTTCATTATACATAGCCCTCTTTATCCCTCTCCAATCTCTTGACTGTGACTTTCAGGAATCACATTTAGCTCCTTTACATATCATTTTTATCCACCTTTCTTAGAACTTGGCCATAGTACTCTCCCCTATATTCTGGCTTTGCCTATCTTTTCTGACTCCAGCAATTTCCAGTGGCTCAGCTGTGAATGCTCTACTTATTTTTAGCTGAACAACTCTGACCAATAAAATAAATACACAATAAATATACCACCTGTGGAAGGTTCCCAAACCTGAGATTTTTAGTCATCATCCCAGCTTTCTGACTTCTAGGTTAACTCTGGCTCTAAATCCAAACACAAATTATGGAAGTGAAACATAGAACATATCCAATCAGAAGTAAGTTTCATCACAGCAGAATCCTATACAGGAGACTTACCTAGTTTTGCCCACTTAGGGTACCAGAATCTACATATATATATGCATATATATGCACATAGACATGTGCAACCCATCTAGTATAGATAACTGACTCTAACAGTATCTCAGAAATATGTGAAAATGAACATAGGAATATCTGATCTCCAGAATGTTATAATTACATCTATTTTTCTATATGATCAATCTATACAAAATTATATACAGCGATTATAAATAGTATATGTGAATTTTTATATTAATTTCCAATTCTTCCTTCAAGGAATTTATGACTCTTATTTCCCACATTCTGTTGACCCTGTTCTCTGTGCTTCATGTGTTTTATTTGGTATGTTTGTCCTATAGATATCTGTGCTATATAAATATATGCTCCTCTGCTTCACGACAACTACTACTATTCGTTTAAAATGCACCGAGTCTTTGCATTTGCTTAAATTTTTTATTTTTGGAACAGTTTTTTTGGATTGGAGAGATGGGGGCTGGTACAGGGTGCTGGGGAGATGAACCCTAGACCTTGGTGTTACCAACATCATGCTCTAATCAACTGAGCTAACCGGCCACCCATAATAAAGATTTATTTTTAACTTAGAGCCTTTATTAAGTATATTTGATTCTCCCAAGATATTCCACAAAATGCTGTCACATGTTACTCGTTGTATGATCCTAGAAGTGGCCTTTTTGCCCATTGAGCTTTGACCCGTTGCTTGTCTCTCCATGTTGAGTACTCTGGGCAACTGCTTTTCTCTTTTGCATATCTGCTTTAAACTTTTCAGAATGGGGAGTGATGTTATGTCTACTGCCTCTTTTTCAATGGTCTGAACTGAAAATTAATTCCTCTCCAAAAACATAAAAAGACATGGATGTTACGATACTTCCTCTGTGCTATCACTGAATATTCTATGAGACAATATCAACTCATAGATTTCATTGTTTAACTGTTTAATTCCTAAGTAACACATGGCTCCACATGCATGTATGATAAGAACTGGTGATTACACGTCCATATATTTCAGACATCAAAGATCTCAAACTACCTTTGGTCAACAAATCAATTAATCATATTTGCAAACAGAATGAAAATGCATTTGAAATTCATTGCAGTCATCGTAGTTATCAATGGCTTAATTACTGTCATGATGCAGCCAAGAAATAGGCACTGATCCCTTTGGAATTTCTTTAAGTTCTGGAACTCTAATTTCCCGTTAGATTATCAAGTTCCCTCCACCACCACTTACCCCCACCCCATACACCAATTGAACTTTGTTTTCCAAGCCTTATCCCTTATATTTATCCTTTTGACAGAAAAGAAATAAGCTGTTTTTCCATGCTACTTTTCATTTGCTGCAGACAAATCATCACAGCTAATGTCATATTTATTTTTACTCAGATTTTAAACATCACTAAACCTTCATTTTTGAATAATGCTTTCAAATTCAAAATTAATTTACATACAAAATTTCATCTTTCACCAAATTAACATAATATAGAAGCTTTCAGTTCCATTTTCCTTTTAACAAATTGAGCACATGCTTATTTTCATATAGCTGGCAAGTGTCTAAGTACTTTTAATCATAGGTGTTTCTCTGTCACCCTTTTTGGATACTTTGTGTAAAGGTAATTGCCTTTAGTATTAACATACAAGTGCTAACTGTAATATTAGGTACAGGTAAAAGTGGATTCAGAACAGTATTCGGGTTGGATTGTGGGATGATGGGTATTTGTTTCTTTGACTCCATAACTTAATTGATTGTCATTTTTCATATATCCAGACTGGGTTACATGACCCAACAACAAAATTGTTTGTCCATTTGTTCTTTTTAGGTATGGTAGTTTACTTATTAAAAGAACAATGTTAGGGAATGATAGAATGCACTTGCTCAGGAAGTTTGTCTAAAATTGACATAATGACCACATATGCTGATCTTTTTGCCTTTTCACCTTCCTTATTGAAATCACAGGAAAGATACAAAGAAATTGCTAACTTTTAAAGAAAAAAAGAGCGCAAGGATGATGATAGAGGATGAAAGAGATAGATATAGGATCATGCTATTGGAATCAACGAAGGAGAGTGGAAATGGACCTCCCAGGATAGCAACTATACTCTGGACAATAAAGCAATCTTTTCAGATTTGTTTCTGGAAGACAGAAAACTGTAGGAGATAGGGAGGAAAGTTGGTCACAGAGTAGAATTTAAAATACTGACTATGTGTTTAGGCATTGGAAGGAATATACTGCTAGCTGTTGAAAGATATTTTGAACTGCAGTGGGTGGAATACCAGCTAGAATGTAAAAAACTGAGCAAATAAAAATAGTATCAACTACAGAATAAACTAAAATAATTAGAGAAGGAAACTATTCAATGATAAGAAATATACAGAAAATTATAATATCTTAAGCCCTAACTATTGCTTCATTAAATAAAAATTTATGAAGAAGAATAGCAGGAGGATGGGAAATGGGCATGTTGTATGTATTCAAGAAAGAAAGACTCTCACCGCCATAAAGTAGCAACACAAATATCTGGAGGGACAGGGACAGTGGGCAAGAGATTGCTGTTTTTTCATGGAAGCCTTTCAGAATTATTTGACTTTAAATATGTGTATGTGTTGTATTGATAAAAAAAAAAAGTTTAAAGACAACAACAAAGCAGGTATTCAAGAACTCTGGTCAGTTACATTTCAAGTGGATTTGAAGAAAAAAATGATGTTTCTTGTGGTGGTGCATGCCAGCATTACAGACATTTTAATCAATCTTTTAATGATTTTTTTACACTTCTAATAATTTATGGCATTTATTTAGGAAGCACAAAATTACATGAAATGTTACTTATTGATGTACATAAATTGGAGCTAGTGAACATGCATATGATATGTGGTTTATAATTAAGTTTTTATAAGCTCAAATTAGATTTGCTTTTATAAAAATGGGAAAAATGTGTAATATCCACACATTTTTCTCTATTTTCCTTGAGTGTAATTAATACTTAGTCAAATGAATATATTACAATTGAATAGTTTGATAAGTTTGAAAATACATACAAACATATCAAGATAGAGAACATTTATATAACAAGAGAAATATCATCAACTCTTTTAAAGGACAGGCACCATTAAGATACATGTCATCACAGATTAGTTTTACTTGTTCTAGAAATTTAAGAGGGTAAAATTAGAACATATGGACTCTTGTGTATGAATGATTTTGCTTATCACTAATTTGAGATATTCATCCATATTATGCATATCAGTAGTTCATCCCTTTTTATTGCTGAATGTGATTCTTTTGTACGTATATACCTCAGTGTTATCCTTCCTCATTGATTGACATATAGAATATTTTCAGTTTCTAACTATTTTGAATAAAGTTACCATGAAAACTTGTGCCTAAGTCTCTTTGTGGACATATATTTTCATTTACCAAGAGAAAAAACACGAGAGGAATTTCTGAATTGAGATATGTATGACTTCATAAGGAACTACAAATACTTTTCTAAATTGGTTTACCATTAAGCACTCCCACTTGTCAATGTACAAAAATCCCAGTTGTATCTCAGGTATTTAAAATCTTGAGTCAATATTTGGTGATGTCAAGGTTTAGTTTAATTTTATTTTACTTTATTCCTTTTATTTATTTATTTATTTTCCTTTACTGGCACATGTATGGTATCTCACAGGTTTTAATTTGCATTTTGCTGATAACTAATGAACATTATTACAATTCACAGAAAGTACTTTGTAAGGTGTCTGGTCAAACATTTATTCACTTTCTACTAAATAGGCTTTTTTTTCTATTGACATTTGGAAATATATGTATTTTCAATTCTTGTCCATTGTCATATACACAAGTTGAGAATATTGTCTTTCAATCTGTGGCTTATTATTGGTTTTTTAAAAAAAACAGTTTGTTTAATGGCATAGTAATTATGTTGAATGATATCTAATTCATTGAGTTTTATGGTTAGTTCAGTGTTTTGTCTTTTTTAAGAAATACTTACCTACCTCAAAATCTAAACTATACTATCATATGATTTCTTCTTGAAACTTTATAATTTTAGCCTTCTAGGCTATGTCTATGGTCTGCCTCAAATTAATATTTGTATATCATATGTGATAGGGTTGAGGTTACTGGATATGTGGTATTTCAAAGTCATTTTGGATAATCATTTATGAAAAGACTTAAATTTCTCCTTAAGATTTTAGTGTTTGTCTGATTACTCTGCCGAGTTTCCTTTACTGTACATAAGCTTTTTAGTTTGATGTAGTCCCACTTGTTTATTTCTCCTTTTGTAGCCTGTATTTTGGGGGTAATATCCAAAAAGATCTTTGCCCATGACCAGACCAATGTCAAGAACATTTTCCCCTATGTTTTCTTCCTGCAATTTTACAATTTCAGTTCTTGTTTTTAAGTCTTTAATTCAGTTTTAATTGATTTTTTATATGGGATGAGATAAGGGTTTAATTTCATTCTTCTGCATGTGAATATCCAATTTTCCCCCACACCATTTATTAAAAAGACAGTCTTTTTCCTACAGTTTGTTCTTGGAACCTTGTCAATGATCATTTTACTTAAAATGCTTGGATTTATTTCTAGGCTTTCTATTCTATCCTATTGGTCTATCTGTCTGTTTTTATGTCAGTACCACACTGTTTTGATAACTATAGCTTGGTAGTAGATTTTGAGATAAGATAGCATGATACCTACAGCTTTGTTCTTTTGCTCAAGATTGCTTTGTCTATTTGGGCTCTTTTTGTGATTACACATTTTAGAATTCTTTTTTTTTTATTTGTGTGAAGAATGTCATTGGAATTGTGACAGGGATTACTTTGAATTTATAGGCCACTTTGGGTAGTATGGACATTTTAACAATATTAATTCTTCAAATTCATGAGCATGAAATATATTTCTATTTATTTGTGTCTTCAGTTTCTTTCATCAATGCTTTATAGTTTTTAGTATACAGATTGCTCACCTCCTTGGTTGCATTTATTTCTAAGTATATTTTGGGGGGAGCTATTATAAATGGGATTGTTTTCTTGATTTATTTTTTGGATAGCCTGCTGTTGTGTATAGAAACACTACTGACTTTTGCATGTTGGTTTTTTTATTCTGCAAATTCATTGAATTTATTTATTAGTTCTAACAATTTTTTGGATGGAGTCTTTAGGTTTTCTTTTCTGTTTATTTTTTTTAAAGAAAAGAGTTTAGGGAACCTTATTAACCCATCACTCAGCTTCAACAATTATTATTACAAGACAAATCTGTTCAACTTAGACCCCTCCCTATTCCCGCAACCCATTACTCTGAAGTAGCCATTTCATCTATAAAAGTATTTCAATGGATATCTCTAAAATAAATGTTCTTTATATAAACATAATACCACCATCACACTTAATAATTAACCATAATTCCTTAGTATTGCCAAATAAATATTCAAGGTCCACAAATTATCAAATGGGTTATTTATTTAAGTTGGGATCCAAACACACTGCACATTTTTTACACATTGCAATAGGTTACTCTACTGCATGAATCTTTTCTAAATCACAAGTCCCTTTTCACCTCTTTCATTATTCT
>NW_007734749.1:6222-13298 GCF_000696425.1 Galeopterus variegatus | reverse complement strand
GATTGCTGGATCATATGGAAGTTCTGTCTGTGGTTGTTTAAGGAAACTTCATACCATCTTCTATTGTGGCTGCACCAATTTACAGTCCTACCAACAGTATATGAGGGTTCCCCTTTCCCTGCATCCTTGCCAGCATTTGTGCTTCTGTCTTTTTGTCAATAGCCAGTCTAATTGGGGTTAGATGACATCTCAGTGTGGTTTTGATTTGCATTTCCATGGTGCTAAGCGATGTTGAACATTTTTTCATGTCTCCATTGGCCATTTGTACATCTCCCTTTGAGAAATCCCAATACGGCTACTTTGCAATAACACAATTGAACCTGGAGGACATTTTTTTAAGTGAAATAAGCCAGGCCCACAAAGAAAAACACCACACGATCTCAGTTATATGAGGAATCTAAAAATGTTGAACTCAGAGAGGCAGAGAATAGAATGGTGGTTACTAAGGGCTGGAGTGGGGTTTGAGGAGATTGGGGAGATGTTGATCAAAGGATGCAAACTTTCAGTTACGCGGGAGAAAAAATTTAGGAGATCTATCAAACAACATTGTGACTATAGCTAATAGCAATGTACCGTATACTTGAGAAATCTACACAAAACTAAGTATGTGAGGTAATGAATATGTTCATAAGCTTGATTTAGTTTTCAATTAATATATATATATATACGTATACATGAAAAATAAAATCAAAACAAATCACTACAGCCATTATAGAAAATAGTATGGAGATTTCTCAAAAAACTAAAAATAGCACTACCATGTGATCCATCTATCCCCCTGCTGAGTATTTATCCAAAGAAAGGTAATTAGCATACAGAACAGATACCTGTACCCCCATGTTTATTGCACCACTATTCACAATAGCCAAGACAAGGAATCAACCTAGATGTCCATTGACAGATAAATGGATAAAGAAAATGTGGTATATATACATGACAGAATGCTACTCAGGCATGAAAAAGAAGGGAATCTTGTCATTTGGAGTAATAAGGATAAGCCTGAAAGACATTAGTTAAGTGAAATAAGTGAGGCACATGAAGATAATTATCACACGTTCTCACTCATATGTGGGAGATTAAAAAATGAAAAAGTTGAACTTTTAGAAGTAGAGAGTAGAATTGTGGTTACCAGAGGCTGGGAATTGGGGCAGGGGGGAGGATGGTTGATGGTTACAAAATTGCCGATAGATAGGAAAAATAAGGTCTAGTGATATACAGCAGTGCGAGGCATCAGTGATTAACTATAATTTACTGTATGTTCTCAAATTTCTAAAAGAAAGGAGATCAAATGTTCTCATCACAAAGAAATGATAAAGTTCTGTGATGACAAATATGCTGATTACCTTGATCATCGCACATTATACACAAGTATTGAAATATAACTGTNCCTTATAGTTTCATTGATTTATTCCATTAAGCAATTTTCTATTTTATTGATTTCTGCTCTGATTTTCCTTATTTCCTTTCTTCTGCTTAGTCTGCGATTTGTTGGATTTTGTCAAATAATTTTTCTTTACCAATGTAGATTGTTTTAATGTTTCTCTCTTTTACTCTGTTGAAAACATTAGCCAAATTAATATTTGAATATTAAATAGACTTTGAAGACTGGTTGGACTCAAAATATTAATATTTTAAAGCAATTCTTTGTATTTATATTTACAATACATAACGATCTATATTTTTCTTTATTTGTAATTTTCTTTTCTGATTTTGGTATCAGGTTATTTCTGGTCTGGTAAAATAAGCTCCTACACTATTTTCTCAAATATTTTTGTAAGACCTATATTATTTATTTCTTAAGTATTTTATTGAGTTCAACAGTGAAGCAATATGGACTTGATTTTTTTATGAGTTTGAGAAGATTTTTTAATTGTTTTTATTTCCCTGTAAGTATTGTTTAAGCTACATTCTAATACTTTGATATGTTGTCTTCTAATTATCATTCATTTAAAAATATTTTCTAATTTAACCTGTAATTTCTTCTTTGGTTCATGGGTTATTAAAAATTGTGCTGCTTAATTTCAAAATATGTAGGGAGTTTTCTCATAAACCTTTTTGTCATTGTCTACTGATTTAATTCTGTTATGACCAGACAGAAGGCCATGTATGTTTTAAACCCTTTTAAACATAGAGTCATGTGCCACATACTCACATTTCAGTCAGTGATGGACTGTATATACAATCATCCCATGTAAAGTGGTAGCTTTTATAACTTTGTAGCACAACACATTATGTATTTGTGGTGATGCTGCTGTAGACAAATCTGTGTTGAAGAGGAGCACCTAGGTGACCCAAAGTGTGACTACCTAATTCATAACTTTAAGATAGGAAGTCAACCATTAGTTTGAGACCAAGTAAAAGGGTTGTTGTCTACTTTAGGATTCTCAAATTTTTTAATGATTCACACTCAGTTCCACAGCAAAATAATAGTTAATAATAGCTAACAATCACTGAGTGCTTTCTGAATTCCAGGCACAATCCCTACTTTTAAATTAATTTTCATAATTTTGTGGATGTGGTATTGTTCTAATCCCTATTTGACAGGTGAGAAACTGAGGCATTAGAAACTTAGCAACATAATTAGAGGGTCAGTGAATGTGGCCAGTGCAGATAATACAAAAATCCATTTCTTAATACATTTTCACACAAAACGTTTATGGAGAGATTAGTNGATAATACAAAAATCCATTTCTTAATACATTTTCACACAAAACGTTTATGGAGAGATTAGTATTAGCTTTTAATTATATTTTTCCAACTAACTTTTTGAAGTACGTTTATATCTATTTATCTCAAATCCCCCCACTGGTTATTCTATGCTAGGCTTCAAAAATTTTCACTCTAAGTAAATGCAGTTTGGTATTCTGACAAAATCTCAAGGGCACGTGATGCAGATTTTGGAGCTACTTTTCTGAACCTTTTCCACTTCTCTAAAACCTTGCCTTACAAATTCCACCTCCCAGACTGTTCCTAAGCTCCAATTGCTCTTCACCTAAATAGACCCATGATAACTGTTTGTGTTAACTGTTTGTACCATAGTTTGGAAAGTGTCTTCAAGCAGAAAGTCAGGATGAAACTGAAGTCAATTTCCTATGTTGCCCTTCTATCAAAAATCACAGCACTCTGCATTAATTTACAGTCCCACCAACAATGTAGGAGGGTTCCCCTTTATCCTTTCCTCACCAGCATTTGTTATTCTGTTTTTGATAATAGCCAGTCTAACTGGGTTGAAATGATATCTTAATTTAGTTTTGATTTGCATTTCCCTGAAGCTTAGTGATACTGAACATTTTTTTCATTTGTCTGTGGGCCATTTGTATTTCTTCCTCTGAAATAAGCCTGTTCAGCTCCTTTGCCCATTACTAATTAGTTTTTTTTTTTTTTTTTTACTGTTAAGTTGTTTGAGTTCCTTGTATATTCCGTATATTAATCCCTTGTCAGACGCAAAATTTGGAAATATGTTGTCTTTTCACTCTGTTGATTATTTCCTTTACTGTGAAGAAGCTTTTTAACTTGATATAATCCCATTTATTTATTTTTACTTTTGTTGCCTTTATTCAGTCTTCACCCAGTCCTACATCTTAAAGTGTTTCTCTGTATTTTTCCTCTAGGAATTTTATAGTTTCAGGTATTATATTTAAAAGACAGGATTAGATGGCTTTACTGCTAAATTCTACCAAACTTTTAAACAAGAACTGATATCAATATTTCTCAAACTACTTCAAAAAAATTCTTCCAGACTTATCCATATGGCCAGCATCACCCTGATACCAAAACCAGACAAGAAAACAAACAAAACAAGAAAACTACAGCCCAACATTTGTGATGAATATAGATGCAAAAATCCTTAACAAAATACTAGCAAACCAAATCAAACAGCACATCAAAAAGATTATATACCATGATCAAGTGGGATTTATCTCAGGGCTGCAAGGATGGTTCAACATACATGCATCAATTAACGTGATACATCATACCAACAGAAGGAAAGAAAAAAAATATGACCGTCTAGATGGACACAGAAAAGCATTTGATAGAATTCGACATCCCTTCATGATAAAAACTTTCAACAAATTAGGTGTAGAAGAAATGTATCTCAATACAGTAAAGGCCATATATGAGAAATCCACAGTTAACATCTTACTGAATTAGGAAAAGCTGATAGCTTCTCACCTAAAAATTAAAACAAGACAAGGATGCCCACTCTTACCACTCTCATTCAACATAGTGCTGGAAGTCCTAGCCAGAGCAATTAAGCAAGAGGAAGAAATAATGGACATCCAAATCGGAAAGGAGGAACTCAAATTGTCCCTGTTTGCAGATGACATGATTTTATATAGAGAGAAACCTAAAGATTCAACCATAAAACTCCTAGATCTGATAAACAAACTCAGTAAAGCTGCAGGATTCAAAATCAATGTATGAAAATCAGTAGCATTTCTATACACAAGCAAGGAATTAGTGGAAAACAAATTTTAAAAATCCCATTTATAACAGTGTCAGAAAACCAAAACAAACAAAAAAAAAAAGCACAAAAAGCCCCAGTAATGCATTTAACAAAGGAGGTGAAAGATATCTGCAACTAAAACTACAAAACACCCATTCAAAAAATTAAAGAATACACACAAAAAAGGGAAGACATCCCATGTTCATGGATTAGACGAAGCAATATTGTCAAAATGACCATAGTACCCAAAACAATCTACAGATCCAATGCAATCCCCATCAAATTACCAATGACATACTTCACAGTAATAGCAAAAAACAACTCAAAAATTTATATGGAACAAGAAGAGACTCTCAATAGCCAAAGCAATCCTGAGCAAAAAGAACAAAACAAGGGACATCACACTCCCTGGCTTCAAAATATACTACAAAGCTATAATAATCAATACAGCATGGTACTGGGCACAAAAACAGACATATAGACTAATGGAACAGAACAGATAATTCAGAAGTAAATCCACAAACTTACAGCCAACTGATTTTTGACAAAGGAGCCAAGGACTTATATTAGGGAAATGACACTCTCTTCAATAAATGGTGCTGGGAAAATTGGAGATCCATATGCAGAAGAATGAAATTAGACCCCATCTCTCACCACATACCCAAATCAATTCAAAATGGATTAAAGACTTAAATATATGACCTGGAACTATAAAACTTCTAGAAGAAAACACAGGGGAAACACTTCAGGACATAGGACTGGGCAAAGATTTTATGAATAAGACCTCTAAAGCATAGGCCACAAAAGCGAAAATAGACAAATGGGACTATATCAAACCAAAAAGCTTCTGCACAGCAAAAGAAACAATCAACAGAGCAAAAAGACAATCTGGAAAATGGGAGAAAAAATTCGCAAACTATGCATCCAACAAGAGATTAATATCCAGAATATACAAAGAACTCAAGCAACTCAATAGTCAAAAAAAAAGAAAAAAAAACTGAATAAAAAATGGGCAAGGGAGCTCAATAGACATTTCTCAAAAGAGGACATACGAATGGCCGGCAGTATAAAAAATGCTCAAGATCACTAATCATCAAAGAAAAGTGAATGAAAACCACAATAGCATATCATCTCACCCCAGTTAGAGTAGCACTTTTCAAAAAGACAGAAAATAACAAATGCTAGTGAGGATCCAAAGAAAGGGGAACTCTCATACATTGTTGGTGGGAATATAAATTAGTACAGCCATTATGGAAAACAGTATTACAGACAGAACTATCATACAATCCAGCAATCCCTCTACTGGGTATAATATATATCCAAAGAAACGGAAATGAATCAGTGGATGACTAGATAAAGAAAATATGGTATAAACCTAGGTACTTTAAAAAGTTAATGAAGGGCTGGCCCGGTGGTGCACTCAGTAGAGTGCAGCGCTTGGGAGCGCGGCGGCACTCCCGCCGAGGGTTCGGATCTCATATAGAGACCGGTCCACTCACTGGTTGAGCGTGGTATGGGCGCGACACCGAGGGTTGCAATCCCATTGCTGGTTGCGGTACGCGCACGACACTGAGGGTTGCAATCCCGTTACCGGTCACGAAAAAAGACAAAAAGGAAAAAAAAAAAAAGTTAATGAAAATATTTGCATTATCTTTTAATTCTATTTTTCCATAAACTTTTTGAAATACCCTCATATTCATAATGGAATACTACTCAGCTGTAAAAATAATAAAATAAAATCCTGCCATTTGTAGCAACATGGATGAGCCTGAAGAAAATCATAAGTTAAATAAGCCAGGAACAGAGAAATACCACATCTCCTCATTCACATGTGGAAGCAAAAGAGGTTGATCTCATAGAAGTAGAGAGTAGAATATTGGTTACTAGTGACTGGTAAGGGTAGTGGGGATGGGAGGAATAGTGAAAGGGTGATCAATGTATACAAAATTAAAGCTAGATAGGATGAATAAGTTTTAGTGTTCTGTAGCACTGTNAAATGCTGAGTGATGTTGAGCATTTTTTCATGTGTCTGTTGGCCATTCGTATATCTTTCTTAGAGAAATGCCTATTGAGTTCTTTTGCCCATTTTTTAATTGGGTTGATGTATATTGAAGTTTGAAACCACTCTGGAAGAGAAGGGGAGCCTTAGGTTTACAAGCAAGAAATTATATGATCAGAATTTGATTTGGAAAAATAATTCTTGCTGCTGAATATAAACAGGGGGACAAATTAGAAAGTGGTTGCACTATTACTGCACTGGACATTGAATTTTAGAGGTGAAGAAGAAATTTCCAACTCTCTTACACTTTATGTTCTAGTGGAAGAAGCCAGGAATAAACACTATTTTGTGCACTATGTGTAATAAGAGATCAATATAGATTATTTAGATAAATAAGTGTATTTAGTTTGGTGTACTTTTCTTTGCTACTTTCTTTTGCTCTGCCTGTAACCAGTGGTTGGCAAACTTGACTGTTCATCAGTAGCACCAGATGATCTTACTGAAAATACAGGCACCAGAAGCTGCTTTGGAGTTTCAGGTCCATAAATCTGTATTGCTAAAGCTTCTCAGGCACCTTTCAAAGTGATCTCAGCACTAATTTGCAAAGTGGCTTTGGGAATATGAGAGCAT
>NW_007734749.1:2493-4360 GCF_000696425.1 Galeopterus variegatus | reverse complement strand
TATAAAGTATGACAGATGTTTACACAGAAATGCAAAGCATTTTTTGAAAGTGTACTTAGGCAGTGTATCAGGTGGAAGAAATGCACAGGGGAGATCTTAATAAGAAAATCAAGCAAGAAGTCCAGTTAATAAATACCCTCCTTCTCTTTCTAGCAATGAAATAATATGGCATAATAAAAGGAATACAGGTTTTGGCATCAGACACATTAGGGTAAGGATCCCACCTCCAATACTTTAATAATTCTATGCTCAATTAATTTTGACAAATTACTTAATCACTCTGAGTCACAGTTAACTTATCCATAATATGGGAAAAATATAACTTAAATTAAGGATTATTCTAAGGAATCAGCAGAATATTAAATGTCACATAGCAATAATAAAGTATACTAGGCATTCCAGTATTTAGAATTAATAATAAAAGGAACACAAAGTCCTATCACTTTTAACCTTTGTAGTGACTAATATCCAAAGAATAATTCTGCAATAATTCAATCATTCTTGAGAGTAGAGCTTTTCTTTTGATTCATACTATAGAATGTTAGATTTTATTATTTCAATTTATGTCCATTATACCACAGGTTCCTCAGATGACACAGGCAATACTCGGGATTCTGCTGGCAACTCTTCTGCCCACATGATAGAATGCAGCCATATGCCCAGCATTCTTTGCCATAGGACTATATGCAAATTAGCTGTGAACCCATGCTCTGAAACAAAACAGAAAAGAGGATTCTCTTTCAAAGAAGTATGGTGCTGCTAAGTGCACAGTGTGCACACTGTTTAATGACTAGTTTCTCACATCATGAATCTTGTCATGGAGGAAGGGCTCTTCTCCCTAGGTTTTCTCGACAACAGCTCTTACTCCTGCTCACTACTTTTCATCCCTGCCAAACATTTTGTTTGTGAGCCAGTCACAGGGCGCTAGCAAATTACTGCTATTCTGAGCTCTTCATCAGCAAAAGCAGATACTGTCAGAGACACTAAGATATGGATAGCATTATAATTTAGTAGATAAATTTTATAACTTTGCTAGAGGTTGAAAAATTCCGCATGCAAACGCATGCAATGTGAAAGGACTAGGGCCAAAAGAAAAGATAAAATTGTAAATTGTCATCATAGTCTTGGAGCAAAAGACATACACATTGTAAATATATCAACACTATGTATGTGTGTGTGAATATATTTATGTATATATGTAACAAACAAATCTACTGATTTCATTTACAAAATATAGGATTCTGATATACATATACAAATGCACACACATGTGCACACACACACACANATGCATCTGACAAGGAATTAGTATCTAGAATATACAAGGAACTCAAACAAATAGCAAAATATTCAGTGGATGACTGGATAAAGAAAATGTGGTATAAACCTAGGTACTTTAAAAAGTTAATGAAAATATTTGCATTATCTTTTAATTCTATTTTTCCACAAACTTTTTGAAATACCCTCGTATTCATAATGGAATACTACTCAGCTGTAAAAATAATAAAATAAAATCCTGCCATTTGTAGCAACATGGATGAGCCTGAAGAAAATCATAAGTTAAATAAGCCAGGAACAGAGAAATACCACATCTCCTCATTCACATGTGGAAGCAAAAGAGGTTGATCTCATAGAAGTAGAGAGTAGAATATTGGTTACTAGAGACTGGTAAGGGTAGTGGGGATGGGAGGAATAGTGAAAGGGTAGTCAATGTATACAAAATTAAAGCTAGATAGGATGAATAAGTTTTAGTGTTCTGTAGCACTGTAGGCAGACAACAGTTAAGAACAATTTATTGTACAAGGATACTTCAAAAAGTTCATGGAAAAATAGAATTGAAAGGTAATATGAATCTTTCCATGAACTT
>NW_007734749.1:0-236 GCF_000696425.1 Galeopterus variegatus | reverse complement strand
GCTGAGTAGTATTCCATTGTGTGGATATACCACATTTTCCATATCCACTCATCCGATGATGCATTTGGGCTGGTTCCAACTCTTGGCTATTGTAAAGAGTGCTGTGATGAGCATTGGGGAACAGGTATAGCTTTGACTTGATGATTTACATTCCTCTGGGTATATTCCCAGCAGAGGGATAGCTGGATCATATGGTAGATCTATCTGCAATTGTTTGAGGAACCTCCATACCATTT
>NW_007734748.1:132795-135101 GCF_000696425.1 Galeopterus variegatus | reverse complement strand
TTGGCTAAGATAAATTTACATCTATGTCTTTCCTTCAAGTTGCCTCACACAGTTAAGAATTTGATTCTCTCATAACTATATTTTTTTCTCTGCTGTTAGAACTTGAGGCCATTCAGTTCAGTAATAAAGAAATAACAAAATAGAAATTAAGCAGTCTGATTTTTATTTTGTTGTTTGTGAGGGCCTTTACCATCTAGTGGTGTTTTAGTGAATATTTAACCACCAGTTCTCTGAGAAAAAATGCTATCTTTTTAGCTTGCTAAATTCAGTGGTGTTGAATTACTTCCACCATGACAAACTTAGCTTACCAACATGATATCACTGAATACAGAGTAGGGCAGAGGTGATCATTATCTGATTTTATGAGCAGTTGCAGCTGGCTCAAACATAATCTCCATTAATATCATGCCTATTAGCCATGGAACTTTCACTGACGATGCTTTTTGCATTAACCAGAACATAAAAGAAAAATTATAATCGTTATTTTTTTAAAAATTCAATTTTATAGATCTCCCGATATTATTTTAATACATATGTATTTATAATGATTATCGTTGATATTATTTTCTCTCCTTCTTTTATAGATTTTTGTTTTGTTATCCGACTTCATTGGCTGCAGAAGGGATAGAGGACAAAAGTAATAACATTATAAAAACCAAAGAAAATAACCTCAAGATGCAGCTATCATCACCACCTCCAGTCTACCCAGTCTCTGTCACAGAGGCTTAAATGAGGAGAGCATTCATTAAGGTTATCAAAATCTATAAACTCAGAGGAATAGCCTTGCTGAGCTGGGTCTCAGACCTCTGAGGAAGTGACACATTCTAATTGCTGCTGCTACCTCTGTGGAGGTGCTTTCTGGGGCTGCTGGAAAAGTCAGCTGAAATAAATTACTTTTTCTAGGGCAAAGGACTGTTCTTGGGGGAACATCTGCAAGAACAACACACAAACAGGAAGTAGGAGGTCCTTTCTTCCATTCTCTTGCCTTTCTATGTTTCTATAATACCTCTCAATAGCAGGATCTAACAGAAATCCAACTCAGAAGAGTCTAGAAAATGTAGCTTGGCGATCCCCATCATAACATCACAGTGAATTTATTGCACACAGATATGGCTGAAGACCAAGATCATTGGCAAATCAATACTCTTACCTAATGCTCTATCTGCCTTGATTAGTTATAACATGGATACCTATGATTATAGAACACTCAGTATAGTTTCTCATTCTCTTCTCCAGTGACATTTCAGTTTTCCTTTGGAGGTGTCTACCTCTTTCTTCTACTTCTAGTTCACATTGTGTGAGAGCAATTGACCTAATCATCACCTGCAGTGGTCAGAGTATGTCTCAGGCCTTTTGAAAAAAAAGGACACTACNAGTTATAACATGGATACCTATGATTATAGAACACTCAGTATAGTTTCTCATTCTCTTCTCCGGTGACATTTCAGTTTTCCTTTGGAGGTGTCTACCTCTTTCTTCTACTTCTAGTTCACATTGTGTGAGAGCAATTGATCTAATCATCACCTGCAGTGGTCAGAGTATGTCTCAGGCCTTTTGAAAAAAAAGGACACTACCCCATACTGGACTACCCCATAGTGGTTTATTTTGTAATGTGTTCCAACCTAGTCTAATGAGAAACCTAACTAGAAATGTTGTTTAAATTATTGAGTAAAACAAACATTCTTTTTCTGACGAAGTAGCTAAGCTAGTAAGATAAGCTTACTGTTACTGGTGGTTATCTTCACATGGGACAATGCTGGGTACGTTTTGTAGAGAAAGCTTGCAAGGAATGTAGACAATATAAAGAAAAGACGAGAAAGTTATAATAAGAAATTTCTTACAACCTGGATACAGTTGAGCCTGAAAGTAGCACAAAATCTAGATATTTAATAATACTATTAATAATTAACATGTAACACTTACATAGTGAATACTGTGTGCTAAGCACTCTTATATGCACTTCATCAGATTAATGTATATAACCCTCACAAGGACTCTGTGAAGTAGATATAATTATTGTCTGATTTTATATATAAGAAAACTGAGATAAAGAGAAGTTAGGTGACTTGCCCAAAGTCACACAGCTAGTAAATAACTTAACTCAAAAATATGTACTCTTATCTACATCATTATATTGTCTGATGTGCTTCAGTTATGAGAATCAATACTTTACATTTTAACTCACGGACACTGAGTTTTGTTTTATTTGTTTTTTATGGCCTAAAACTAAAATGTCTTGACTAATTATATCTTCTTGGCAAAAGGAATCTTTCTTCTTTTAAATCAATATTTCATATGTGTTCATT
>NW_007734748.1:130018-131600 GCF_000696425.1 Galeopterus variegatus | reverse complement strand
TTCATTTTATATCACTCTTTTTTTGATTTATTGAAATTTGTTTATGGGTGCATAAATATTTTTTTCTGCTACTGAAAGTTGCAGAAATTTAAGGGTAAATTATAAGATGTGTTATTGCCCACATCACATCGTAGCAAGAATTAGTAATCATTGATACATCTAGGATTAAAGTCAAGTCTTAGGAAAAACACATAATTTAAACACTTAATAATATGAAGTTATATCAATTTGGTCACAGATGCATATTTCTGAAGAAAATGTATTTATTGTCTTTATGAAAAGTTCTAGAAGAATTTGGTAAATCAAGGTACTTCATTTCCATCAGTTGAGAACATGGTTTCTTATACTTTATTATTCCCAGGACATCAATTTTTCCACACACCAGGATAAGAAAGGTTATAGAATGTGCTTATTTTGTTTTTGAGCATAATGGTTAATGGCTTTTTTTGCTCTTAGAATTTTTAAGCCGTTAATTTTATCTCAGCCCGTTTTGCATTTCACACCTTTCTGCATACTAATTAGGTGTGTAAATATCTCTTACAGCCACATCTCTTTACTTACCTGAATCAATTCATTCCTCCCCATCACACTTATTCAGGCTCAGTGCCCTTTTCTATTACCTCAGTGACAAGTTGACAAAATACAATGCTTTATTTCTATTATTTATCTCTGGTGGTAAAGTAATGATGCAATGAATTTAGATCCTCATTTTAGCCATCATTTAACCATGAACATATAGGCTCTAAAAGAGTTCAGAGGTCTTCATTGCCTAGCTTCTTTCATATGCATGGATTCCATTAATAGAACGAATTCACAAGTATTCAGGTAGAAATATCAAGCNTCATATGCATGGATTCCATTAATAGAACGAATTCACAAGTATTCAGGTAGAAATATCAAGCACTAACTTAGTTATTTTCTATTAAGTTACGTTGTATATTAACTATAAAAAGTTGATTAGAATTAGGTTAGTACTTTTATATCAAAGCTGCACTGTGAAGAGATGCAATTTGAATACTAGGGACGAGACAGGAAGCTATTAGGATTATAAATATTCTGTACTATTTTCAAAACTTTCTATATCACAAACTTATAGTCTATTGTATACTTAATCTAACCCCCATTGTCCAGATTTTATAAATCAGTGAGCAGACTGCCCTCTTTCTTTCCACTTTCTCCCAGGGGACCTTGGGTTCCTCAGTCAAAAAGTACTTTGAAGTTCCCGGTACAGTATAAATAAATGGAAGACTAAATAAATGTGTATGCTTCTNTATGAAAGTGTGGAAAGTATGAAAGTGTTTATGTGCATACTTAACTGCTAGAATTTATGCATACTTAGGTGGGTAAGTAGTACAAAGGCTTCTACTTTCCAGCATTTGATATCTCTCATCACTAGGGAAGCTTATTCTCTGAAAAGCCCCACACTGAACAGAAAGCTGTCTAGCACCGTTTTTCCTTCCCAGAAATGAAGAAAATAAAGTGATGGAAAAAAATCATAAAGTGAGAATTGGGGTGTTAAAAAATATATACACAGAAAAGAACCCTCCAAAAAATTTTAAAAGATCACTTAAAAAATTAGAAA
>NW_007734748.1:120110-129097 GCF_000696425.1 Galeopterus variegatus | reverse complement strand
GCACATAATACTAAGACCTAAATGTATAGTAGGATGTTAGATCAAATTTTAGCGTAAAACTGAACATGGTGAAAAACCTACATAAATATGTAAAACTTGAACAGGTATTTCACAAAAGAGGAAATTCAAATGGCAATGAACATATGAAAGGGAGCTCCACTCTCTAAATAATCAGAAATTTGATATCATATGTAACAATTAAAATATGCCTGAAAGTTCTTTGATACTCTTTCCATTGAGAGTTAGGGATTTATATCCCTCTTCTTCAATCTGGGCTTGTTTGTGATTGCTGCAATAGAGTATGACAAAAGCGATGCTATGCATTTTACAGGTTAGGCAATAAAATGCCAGAAGTTTTCACTTTGTTTGCTGGAATACTAGCTCTCAAAGACTTTAATCGCCATGTAAGAAATCAGACTACCTTGAGATTACCATGCTGTGAGGAATTCCAAGCCACATATGGGAGAGACCACTCATGGGTGCTCTGGTCAAATCCCAGCTGAGCCCAGTGTTTGTGTTATTACAGCACCAGATACCTTTCATGATTCCAGCTCCAGGGTTTTCAACTCACGGCAAGCTGGTTGAGTCTTTTCAGTTGAGTCTTCAGATGCCATGGAACAGAGATAATGATACTGGAGGAGAGGGTCTGGGGAAGCCCAAAAGCAAGCCTCAATCCACCCCATCCTCTTCCCAGGTTCTTGATTATGCCACAAGGAAAAATTCAAGAGCAGAGTCACAGGAGAAAGTGAGAACAGGTTTAACGTAATGAATAAGAGATACAGATTTCACATAGAATGTGTGGCATAGCTCCAGAGTCTAAGCAGGGCCCACACCAAGTTTAATACAAAAGTAAGAATTACACATTCACAAAGAGCAGGCTGGCTCTAGAGTGAACAGCAGGCTGCTAAAGGCAAGCTGGATAAAAAAGGAAAGAAATACACACCTCAGGTGAAGAGCAGGCTGGCTCTAGGAGAGTGAGCAACAGCACCACCCTCTGCTGGGATTCCACTTTTATAGTTTCACTATCTAATACATATTCATGTTAGCTAATAAATATTCAACATAAGCTGATGGTTCCCAGTTATGTAACCTAGTCTTACACATGCTCAGTTGGTCTTTTTTAAAGCCTGATCATTGGTCAGATTCTATCACATGCACCAAACATATTCAAGAATATCCCTTGCTCTTTAGCACCCCGCATGGAAGGTCATTCGATAAATTCCACTTTACTGAGCATGGTTGGCTATTAGGTTTATATAACCCCTTTCTACTGAGTAGGCTTACCCACTTAATGCATAAGTAAGCATCCTGAGTTCTCAATTTCCTTGTGTTGGTGCCAAAAACAGGTGCAATAAGCAACAGTAACTCTCTTCTAGGGGAGGACCTACTGGAGGGGTCTGAGACCTTGGGGAGTAGCTTGAAACCCAACCTCATGGAAACTGAGCATATCCTATCTCAATAAGATATCCCCAATGTGCTCTATCTAAATTCTTGTACCCCAAACCCTTGAGCATAATAAAATACTTATTGCTACATGACACCAAACTTTTGGGGTGATTTGCTTTGCCCTAATAAATTGAACAGAATTTCGTGCTGGAAACAGCTTGCTGCCTAAACAAAACCTAAAATATGGTGCTGATTATTAGGCTGGTTATTGGTAGAAGCATATATTTCTTTATTTTCTTATAGTGTTCTTTCTAGTCTCTCTTCTTTAACCCATTTTCATTTTATCTTGTCATGTTATCATGTTTTACCTCATTCCACTCATGATTTCTTGGCTTTTCTGAAATCTCAAAAAAGGTTATTTTTAAAACTTATTTTTTTCCTATATTACATTATTTTCAGACTATGAATTCTGTGTTTGTTTATTCCACTCATGATTTCTTGGCTTTTCTGAAATCGCAAAAAAGGTTATTTTTTAAAACTTATTTTTTTCCTATATTACATTATTTTCAGACTATGAATTCTGTGTTTGTTTTGAATCTCACACTAGACAGCCAAACAGGGATTATAACCAAGATGACTTAAAATAGCAAGACAAACAAGATGCCAGGGTAATGAGCATTATTAGCTGTGGAATTATTTCTAGAAGTCCAGGAATGTCAAGAAAAGGAAAGTAATATCTTCTTGCACTTTATATGTTGACCATAAAGCAAAACAAACAGTCAAACAGGCAAAGTTCAGGTAACTTTGGTGTCAAATCTGAAGCTGTTTTCTGATTGAAAAAAAGAGTTTGGTCAGTGGACTGACATCACTTTTGAAGAAGGAAAACAAGAATAAGAAACAATCATGTTGATCCTACTTTGTGCTACTTAGACACAAGGGATACAATGTCCCTAAAAGACATACCCTCTACTTGGAAAAAACAGTCAATCAGAACAACAATTACAATGCAAAATAATAATAAAAAGATAATAATAGGATATGCAGGGACCATGTGTGATAGACATTTAATGCTGTTTTTGCAGCATTAGGAAAGGTTTGAGCTGTGAGTGAGGGGTACGGTGTTCAGCCAGTACTGCTGGGATAGTCGACACCCAACTTGGAGTGACTCAGATAAAAACATAAAAAGCATGTAGATCCAATATTTGCATAACTCAAAACTGAAAAAAGTTTTTTTAAATAGAATTAAATTCAAAATGGTATCACTGGTCTAAAATAGACAAACAAATACAAAATATATTTGAACAGACAAAATCACAGAACAGTATTTAATTTAAGAAAACTAAAATAATTATAAAATAGATGATAAATGTTTGTTTTAACAAGTAAAAGAAGAAAGAGGAGTAGTATGTTTGTTTGAAATAAGAAAGTAATAGCTATCATATATTGAATACTTACCTCAATGAAGTGCCATTTTAGAATTTTTTTATTATGGATATTCATGAGATATAATGCTGATTGTCACCCCTCGTGGCATGATATGAGGGCCAGATTCATACTGGCAGTATGCCCAACACCAGAAATTGCTTTTGTACCCTGTGTCCCGCACCCAATTATCCCCACTCCACACCCCCTCCCCCATTCCCCCCCACTCCACTTTGTAGCCCAAGGAATATTATCCCCCTCCACAAGACAAACACACTATTATGATGTTCTTTCCTTCCCCCTTTCTCTCTTAGCTTCCACATGTGAGTGAGCACATGCAGTATTATCCCTCTGTGCTTTGCTTATTTCACTCAACATAAGTTTCTCCAGGTTCATCCATGTTTTTGCAAATGAGAGTACTTCATTCTTTTTTATGGCTGAGTAATATTCCATGGTGTATATATACCACAGTTTCCTTATCCAATCATCCATCGATGGACATTTAGGTTGGGTCCATGTCTTGGCTATTGTAAACAGAGCTGCAATGAACATGGGAGTGCAGCTATCCCTTCAACATGATAATTTCCATTCCTCTGAGTACATACCAAGAAGTGAGATGGCTGGATCGTATGGAAGATTTATGTGTAGTTGTTTGAGAAACCTCAGCTGCAATGAACATGGGAGTGCAGCTATCCCTTCAACATGATAATTTCCATTCCTCTGAGTATATACCAAGAAGTGAGATGGCTGGATCGTATGGAAGATTTATGTGTAGTTGTTTGAGAAACCTCCATACTGTCTTCCACAGTAGTTGTACTAATTTACATTCCTGCCAACAGTGTAGGAGCATTCCCTTCTCTCCACACCCTCGCCAGCATTTGTTATTCACCATCTTTTTGATTATAGCCAGTCTAATTGGGGTGAGGTGGTATCTTAATGTAGTCTTAATTTGCATTTCCCTGGTTACTAGTGATGCTGAGCAGTTTTTCATGTACCTGTTTGCCACTGGTATGTTTTCCTTTGAAAAATGTCTATTCAGCTCCTTTGCCCATTTTTTAATTGGGTTATTTGCTTTTTACTGTATAATTCCTTGAGTTCCTTGTATATTCTGGATATAAACCCTTGTCGGATGCATAGTTGTCAAAACTTTTCTCCCATTCTGTAGGTTGTCATTTCACTCTCTTGATTGTTTCCTTTGCTGTGCAGAAGCTTTTTAGTTTGATATAGTCCCATTTGTTTATATTTTCTTCTGCTGCTTGTGCTTTTGGGCTCATGTTCATAAAGCCTGTGCCCTGACCTCATTGCTGAAGTGTTTCACCTATATGTTCCCTTATTAATTTTACAGTTTAAGGTCTTATACTCAAATCTTTAATCCATTGAGTTGATTTTAGTGTATGGTGAATGTGGTGGGTTGAATTATGTCCCTCTGGAATTCATTGTAGCTTCAACTGTGTTCCCTAAGTTTTATGTATTAGAAACTTAGCCCCCACTGTGTTTGTTAAGAGGGTCAGAAATCCTATTATGGTAAATGAAAGGTGGAGCCTTAGAGAGGTGATTGGATTGTAGGACCGTGCAGTAGTGGATGGATTAAAAATGGTGGTCAGGGGCGTGTTTCTGAGGGCTTTAAAAGAAGAGGAGAGTCTGTCTCTCTTGCTTGCTCTGCTCTCTCTGCTTCCACCATCTTGCAATGTGAGAATCCTGGGTCACTGTCACCACCACCAGATGGACTTTGGACTTCCCAGCCTCAGAAACTGTAAGCAATAAATTTCATTTTCTTATTAATTATCCAGTTCCAGGTATTTGTTATAAGCAACACAAATGGACTAATACAGTGAGAGATGCATATCTAGTTCCATTCTCCTGCATATGGATATCCAATTTTCCCAGCACCACTTACTGAAGAGGCAGTCTTTCCCCAGTGTAGATTTTGTTGCCTTTGTTCAATATCACATGGCTGTAAGTCTCAGGGATGATTTCTGCATTCTCAATTCTACTGCCCTGGTCCAAATGTCTATTTTTATCCTAGTACCATGCTGTTTTGGTTACAACAGCTTTGTAGTATAATTTGAAGTCAGGTAGAGTTATGCTTCTGGCTTTATTTTTTTATTATTATCTTTTGTTCAGGATTTGCTTTGGCTATTTGGGGTCTTTTGTGGTTCCATACAAAAGGTAAGATTGTTTTTTCCATTTCTGTGAAGAATGTCATTGGTATTTTGATGGAGACTGCATTGAATCTGTAGATCATTTGGGGTAGTATAGACATTTTCACAATGTTAATTCTTCCAATCCAAAAGCATGGAATATCTTTCCATCTTTGTGTGACTTCTTCAATTTCCTTCAGAAGTGGTTTGTAGTTCTCATTGTAGAGGTCTTTCACTTCCTTGGTTAAATCGATCCCTAGGTATGTTGTTTTTTTCATGACAATTGTAAATGGACTTAATTTCTTTATTTCTCTTTCTGTTAGTTCATTATTTGAGTATATAAATGCAACCAATTTAGGGGCATTTATTTTGTATCCTGCAACATTACTTAAGTTAATAACCAGCTCTAGGAGTTTTTTGATAGAGTCTTTAGGATTTTCTATATATAGTATCATGTCATCTGCAAATAGAGAAAGGATGGTTCAACATACAAAAGTCGATAACTGTGATACATCACATCAACAAACTCAAGGACAAAGACCATATGATTATGTCAATAGATGCTGAAAAAGCATTTGATAAAATTCAACATTCCTTCATGATAAAGACTCTCAACAAATTAGGTATAGAAGGAAAATATCTCAACACAATGAAAGCCACTTATGACAAGCCCACCATCAGTATCATTCTGAATGGGGAAAAACTAAGGGCCTTTCCCTTAAGGATTGAAAGAAGACAAGGATGCCCACTCTCACCACTTCTATTCAACATAGTACTGGAGGTACTAGCCAGAGCAATCAGGCAAAAGAAAGAAATAAAGGGAATCCAGATTGGAAAAGACAAAGTCAAACTTTCTCTACTTGTAGAAATTTCACATGTGCTATTTTAATCTCCATATTAATCCAAATGGTATATGTTCTTAACCAATAGTTCAGAGTTAATTTCTCTATGGCCATCATGCCGATAACTGCTAAAACCAGTACTTGAATCAAAAACTAATAGTGAGGGGTCTATAGGAGTCCATGTGCCTGGTGGAAGGTGAACATTGCCTGGAAGCTGAAATGGTAAATATTAGTAATAACGGTTTGGGTAATACAACTTTGGATGTAATTTGTTATAAAATAGAGAAATAGGTTGATTACATTTTAAATGTATAAGTTCTATTTGATGAAATATAATTAAAGAAAATGTTTATGTACATTAATGCAGTATGTTTAGTTGATACAAAATATTGTCATGAATTAAATAATATTTGTCACAGTCCAAAAGGTATTTTTTAAAAGCCATCAAAAAACAGAGAACAATGCTACAAATTATGAATATATGAGTGAGTCAATCATTACAACTCACCATAGTTCAGAGAAAGGGCTGGGAGAAGATTATTAGCTGGTTGTACATTCAAGAAAAGAGGAGATCAAAAAGAAAAGGATTGTTGGGTATATAAAAGGGGCTGCACATGGCCCCATGCAGATAATTCTCATTTGAAAGCAGTGTCCATAAAATAAGGGCTCATGAGTCCATATCATACTGACTGCAAACACTACGCAAAAAAGTCCCTTGCTTAGATACAGGTAAGCTCATTTTCCTACTGGCTTTTATGAGTTGGTTCTGTTGCTACTAACAAGCCTACAACCTTGATTAATTTCCTTGGACAAAGCAAGGTGAGAACCACTAATAGAAACCAAAATGGAGCAGCAGAGTGAAGAATCCAAGAGGAATAAGCCCTGAGAAATGAGCCTTAAGGGGTATGTAATTGCTTTTAAACAGGTAGAATCAGGTATAGCATAAGATTATTCTTCAAAAAGTAAAACCAGAAACAATATGGAAGAATAATTGCAGGGATTCAATGATAGAAATGGCTGCTTTGAGTACTATATTTTATTCATGACTGATGAAATTAAATGAAATAGAGTGGTGCTTAGTGAGGAATGCTCTGTAGGTAATTTTTCTCTGGGGAGAAGCTTATATCAAATGATGTTGAAGTCCCTCTCAGGTCTAAATTCTTTAATACTAATCATTATTTAAAAAATCAACAATTCTACAAGTATAATTAGATATTGAACAATGTGAATGAATAGAAAAATTGCCAGCTAAACATGTTTTCTAATGAAATCTCTTTCCTTTGTGAATGTATTACCAAGAGACCTTGTAATATTATTTGTAATAAAGAAACAATTCCTCCTTTAGCTATAATTAAGTAAAGAATTATTAGGTGGAAAGCACTGAAGAGTGTATAATGTTTCTGTAAGTATAGGGGTAATTACATATAAGAAAAGACAGATGTATGCAGGATTAATCAAATTACCAAAACAATCACCTCAGGAAAACGTACCCACATACAACAAAAGTAATGGTTATTTATTAATAATTGCATTACACAATTATTCTAGCTGTGTATTCCAACTTTAGTATAAGAAAAATCAATTAAATGTCCTTCGTACCTAATAAAACAACTTTAACTTTATATGTAATATGATTTCTATTAAAGCTGGGTCAACTGTTATTCATCATTCCAATAAATTAGGGCTTGGGATGGGGACGTGAGTGGACAGGAGATTAAGAATGATCATTTGTAATGTCTTAACTTATTTTATGAAAATCAATCTATATTTTTTCTACCTCTTTTGGAAATAGTGTTGTTAATTGTATAACTGAAAAATTATTGTCATTTGAATTGTGATTTTTTCAGATAGAGTTGAGCAAAGCATTGTCATTATTATTATTATTACTATTATTTCCCCCAGGTAAGTGCAATTTATTTATTTATTTTAATTTTAATTTAATTTAATTTTATTTTATTTTGCCAATATACAATGTGGTTGATTATTGTGGCCCATTACTGAACCCTCCCTCCCTCCGCCTTCTCCCCCTCCCTCCAAACAACCTCATATCTGCTTGCTTGTCCTATCAACTTCAAAGAATTGTAATTCTGTCTTCTTCCATCACCCCCCAGTTTATTTGTGTATTTATTTATTTATTTTTAGCTCCCAGAAATAAGTGAAAATGTGATATTTCTCTTTCTGTGCCTGACTTGTTTCACTTAATATAATTCTCCCTAGGTCCATCCATGTTGTTGCAAATGGCAGTATTTCATTCTTTTTGATAGCAGAGTAGTATTCCATTGTGTAGATACACCACATTTTCCATATCCACTTACCTGATGATGGACATTTGAGCTGGTTCCAACTCTTGGCTATTGTAAAGAGTGCTGTGATGAACATTGGGGAACAGGTATACCTTCGACTTGATGATTTCCATTCCTCTGGGTATATTCCCAGCAGTGGGATAGCTGGGTCATATGGTAGATCTATCTGCAATTGTTTGAGGAACCTCCATACCATTTTCCATAGAGGCTGCACCATTTTGCAGTCCCACCAACCTCACCAGCATTGATCATTCACAGTCTTTTGGATATTAGCCATTCTAACTGGGGTGAAATGGTATCTTAATGAGGTTTTGATTTGCATTTCCCGAATGCTGAGCGATGTTGAGCATTTTTTCATGTGTCTGTTGGCCATTCATATATCTTCCTTTGAGAAATGCCTATTTAGCTATTTTGCCCATTTTTAAATTGATTTACTTGTTTTTTTGTTGTAAGGTTGTTTTGGTTCCTTGTATATTCTGGATATTAATCCTTTGTCAGATGTATATTTTACAAATATTTCCTCCCACTTTGTTGGTTCTATTTTAACTCTGTTAATTGTTTCTTTTGCTGTGCAGAAGCTTTTTAGTTTGATATGATCCCATTTATTACTTTTTTCCTTTGGTTGCCCATGCTTTTGAGATCATATTCATGAAGTCAGTGCCCAGTCCTACTTCCTGAAGTGTTTCTCGTTATTTTCTTTAAGAAGTTTTATTGTTTCAGTGTGGATATTTGATTCCTTAATCCATTTTGAGTTGATTTTAGTATATGGAGAGAGGTATGGGTCTAGTTTCATTCNCTGTTTCTGCATGCTTACTATGGGAGAATAAAAATGCTACTGATTTTTGTGGGTTGATTTTGTATCCTGCAACTTTGCTGAAATCATTTATCAATTC
>NW_007734748.1:114982-119250 GCF_000696425.1 Galeopterus variegatus | reverse complement strand
CCTACTTCCTGAAGTGTTTCTCGTTATTTTCTTTAAGAAGTTTTATTGTTTCAGTGTGGATATTTGATTCCTTAATCCATTTTGAGTTGATTTTAGTATATGGAGAGAGGTATGGGTCTAGTTTCATTCTCCTGCACTTGGATATCCAGTTATCCCAGCACCATTTGCTGAAGAGGCAGTCTCTTCCCCAGTGTAGAGGCTTGGTGCCTTTGTCAAAGATCAGATAGCTGTAGGTGTGTGGGTTGATTTCTGGATTCTCTATTCTATTCCATTGATCAGTGTGTCTGTTTTTATGCCAGTACCATGCTCTTTTGGTTATTATAGCTTTGTAGTATAGTTTAAAGTCAGGTAGTGTTATGCCTCAAGCTTTAGTTTTTTTTGCTCAGAATTACATTGGCTATGTGTGGTCTTTTGTTATTCCATATAAATGTCTGGATAGTGTTTTTCCATTTCTGATAAAAATGTCATTGGAATTTTGATGGGGATTGCATTGAATTTGTAGATCACTTTGGGTAGTATGGACATTTTCACAATATTGATTCTTCTAATCCAAGAGCATGGGATATTTTCCATCTTCTTGTGTCCTCTGTAATTTCTCTCAGCAGTGGTTTGTAGTTCACATTATAGAGATTTTTCACCTCCTTGGTTAACTCTATTCCTAAGTATTTTATTTTTTTGTTGGCTATTGTAAATGGGCAAACTTTCTTGATTTCTGTTTCTGCATGCTTACTATGGGAGAATAAAAATGCTACTGATTTTTGTGGGTTGATTTTTTATTCTGCAACTTTGCTGAAATCATTTATCAATTCCAAGAGTTTTTGTGTAGAGGCTTTAGGCTGTTCAATATATAGGACCATGTCATCTGCAAACATGGACAGTTTGACTTCATCTTTTCCAATCTGGATGCCCTTTATTTCCTTCTCTTCTCTGATTGCTCTAGCTAGTATTTCCAACACTATGTTGAATAAGAGTGGTGAGAGTGGGCATCCTTGTATAGTTCCTTTTCTTAACAGAAAAGCTTTCAGCTTTTTTCCATTCAGGATGATATTGGCAGTGGGTTTATCATATATGGCCTTAATTATGTTGAGATACTTTTAATCTATACCTAACTTTTAGAGAGTCTTTATCATGAATTTTATCAAATGCTTTTTCAGCATTTATAGAGATGATCATATGGTCCTTGTGTTTGATTTTATTGATATGGTGTATATCACAGTTATTGATCTGCATATGTTGAACCAACCTTGCATCCCTGGGATGAATCCCACTTGATCATGGTGTATAATTTTGCATATGTGTTGCTGTATTCTGTTAGCTAGTATTTTATTGAGGATTTTTGCATCTATATTCATCAATGATATTAGCCTGTAGTTTTCTTTTTAGTTGTATCTTTACCTGGTTTTGGTATCAGGGGTATGTTTCCTTCATAGAATGAGTTTGAGAGAATTGCCTCTGTTTCAATCTTTTGGAATTGGTGTCAAATCCTCTTTGAATGTTTGGTAGAATTCTGCTGTGAACCCATCTGGTCCTGGGCTTTTTTTTGTTGGGAGCCTTCTGATATTAGCTTCAAGCTTTTTTACCATTATTGGTCTGTTCAGATTTTCTCCATCTTTTTGGCTCAGTTTTGGTAGTTTGTGTGTGTCAAGAAATGTATCCATTTCTTCAGATTTTCAAACTTGTTCATATATAGTGGTTTATGGTAGTCTCTAATGATTCCTTGTATTTCAGAGGTATCCGTTGTAATATCACCTTTTTCATTTCTAATTTTTGTTATTACAGTCTTCTCTTTTCTTTTTTTAGTTAGCCATGCTAATGGTTTGTCAATTTTATTTATCTTTTCAAAGAACCAACTTTTTGATTCATTGATCTTTTGTATCATTTTTTGAGTTTCAATTTGATTAAGTTCTGCTCTGAATTTAATGATTTCTTCCCATCTGCTAACTTTGGGTTTGGATTGTTCTTGTTTTTCTAGTTCTTTAGGGTGAAGTATTAGGTTGTTCGCTTGCCACCTTTCTATTCTTCTGAAGTAAACACTTAATGTGATAAATTTCCCTCTTAGTACTGCTTTTGCAGTATCCCACAGGATTTGCTATGATGTATCATTGTTTTAATTAGTTTCAATGAAGTTTTTGATTTCCTATTTTATTTCTTCTTGGACCCATATGTCATTAAGTACAATGCTGTTTTATTTCCATGTGTTTGTATAGTTTCCAAGATTTTGTTTGTTATTGATTTGTAATTTTAATCATTGTGGTCTGAAAAATACATGGGATAATTCCATTTTTAAAAAAAATTGTTGAGACTTGGTTTGTGACCTAACACGTGATCTCTCCTGGAGAATGATCCATGTACTGAGGAGAAGAATGAATATTCTGAGGTTGTTGGATGGAATGTTCTGTAGATATCTGCCAAGTCCAATTTGTCTAGAGTGTTGTTTAGATCTTGTGTTTCTCTTCTGATTCTTTGCCTAGACAATCTGTACAATAATGTTAGTGGGGTGTTAAGGTCCCCTGCTATTATGGTATTAGTGCCTATGTCCTTCTTTAGGTCTAATATAGTTTGCTTTATAAATCTGGCTGCTCTGATATTGGGTGCATATATATTTATGATCATTATATCTTCTTGATGGATCAATCCTGTTATCATTATGTAGTGGCCCTCATTATCTATTTTTATGGTTTTTAGTTTAAAGTCTATTTTATCATATATGAAAATAGCTACTCCAGCTGGTTTTCATTAATGTTTACATGGTAAATCTTTTTTCCATCCTTTCACTCTTAGTCTATGTGAGTCTTTATAGGTGAGATGGGTCTCTTGAAGGCAGCATATAGTTGGGTCCTTCTTTTTAATCCAGTCAGCCAGTCTGTGTCTTTTTATTGGGGAATTTAATCCTTTTATGTTAAGAGTTGTTATTGAAAGGTGTTGATTTACTGCTAGCATTTTATTGTTTTTTGTTTGGATGTCTTAAGTGTCTTTTGTTCCTTTCTTTCTGATTTACTGTTTGTCCTCTGTATTTGTTGGTTCCTTGGGTTGTAGATAAACTTTTTTATTTCTCTTCATTGTTGGCATTTTTATTGTACTAGTGGGTTTTGATTTTTCTTAAGTTTTTATAGCTGTGGTAGTTATTTTTCAGGTACCAAACCCAGTACTCCCTTAAGAATTTCTTTTAAAGGTGGTCGTGTTGTAATGAAGTACTGCAGTTTTTGTTTGTCTGAGAAATATACCATTTTCCCTTCATTTCAGAAGGATAGCCTTGTGGGGTAGAGTGTTCTTGGCTGGCATTCTCTGTTTTTTAGTATTTTGTATATACCATCCCATTTCTTTCTGGCTTTTAGGGTTTGTGATGAAAAGTCTGATGTTAGTCTGATGGGGGCTCCCTTATAGGTGATTTGATGCTTCTCTCTTGCAGCTTTTAAGATTCTCTCTTTGTCTTTGAGTTTTGCCAATTTGACTATAGCATGCCTTGGGGAGGACCGTTTTGGGTTGAATACAGTTGGGGATCTTTGTGCTTCCTGAATATGGAGATCTGTGACTTTTCCTATACCTGGGAAGTTTTTTGCCACTATTTTGTTGAATGTGTTTTGAGTGCAACCTCCTTTTTCCTGCCCTTCTGGAATACCCATGACTCAGATATTTGAGCACCTAAGGTTGTCTGATATCTCTCTTAGATATTCTTCAATGTTTTTAATTATTTTTTTTCTGCCTGTGTTATTTCAAAGAGCCCATCTTTAAGGTCAGAAGTTCTCTCATCTGCTTCTGCAAGCCTGCTGGTTAAACAGTCTGGTGTGTTTTTTATTTCAGTGAATGAATTCTTCAGCTCTGTAAGCTCTGCTACATTCTTTTTCAGGGCATTGATTTCCTTGTACATTTCTTCTTTCAGGTCCTGTATACTTTTCCTTGTTTCATCATGTTGTCTAACTGAGTTTTCTTGTATCTCCTTTAGTTTCCTTTGAATTATCACTCAAAATTCCTTGTCAGACATTTCAAGGGCACCTTGTTCTATAGGATCTAGAGCTTGAGAGTTATTACCCTTTGGTGGTGTACTTTCTTGATTTTTCATATTTCTGGTATCTTTCCTTTGATGTTTAGTCATTGTAGCAAGGGATTTCACAGTCCACTGGTTCGACACTATTGTCTGGCTAGGATGTTGCTGGGGCTGCCAATTTGACACAGCTGCCTCAGTGTCTGCTCAGTTGCCCACTGGTGCCTCAGGTGCATGGTTATCTCAGGTCTTGGACCTCTCTGGGTAGGTGCCTTTCTGGTCAGTG